>NC_042615.1:790408770-790689841 GCF_901001135.1 Rhinatrema bivittatum
GTTGACATAGATCATGGTTCCTTGGTTTACATATTTAAATTGCTAACATCTCAAAAAAAAAATAAAATTTTTTTTTTACCTTTGTTGTCTGATCTTTGTATTTTTCTAATCAGTTGGTCCTGGTCTCTTTTTCCTATTTTTTCCCTTGTCGCTCATTTCCTAATTCCTTTTCAGTGTCTTTCTTCTACTACTGTCTTCTTCCCTTCCACACAGACACATACAGATACACATACATGCTTTCTCTCACAGACTCCCTCACACACTCAAGCTCTCACTCTCATATGCTCTCTCCCCCAACACTCAAGCTCACATTCTCTGGAGACACACATACAAGCTCTCACTTTCTCACCCCTCCCCAGGCTTACATTCTTATGCACACACAGATGCACTTCCAGGCACCCATTCTCACCCACACACACAAACCCAGACTCCTATTCTCACTCACACACCCATGCTCCCATTCTCACCCATAAACCCATGGTCCCATTCTCACCCACACATACACATATTCAAGCTCCCATTCTCACCCACACATACACATATTCAAGCTTCCATTCTCACCCACAAACAAACCCAGACGAGCATTCTCATCCACACATACATATTCAAGCTCCCATTCTCAGTCACACATACACACATTTAAGCTCCCATTCTCACCCACACATACACATATTCAAGCTCCCATTCTCACCCAGACACAAACCCAGGCTCCCATTCTCACCCATATATGCACACATTGAAGCTCCCATTCTCACCCACATATTCAAGCTTCCATTCTCACCCACACACAAATCCAGGCTTCTATTCTCACCCACACATACACACATTCAAGCTGCCATTCTCACTCATGCATACACACATTCAAGCTCCCATTCTCATCCACACATGCACATATTCAAGCACCCATTCTTACCCAAATATTCAAGCTCCCATTCTCAAACAAAGACAAACCCAGGCTCCCAGTCTCACCCAGACACAAACCCGGGCTCCCATTATCACCCAGACACAAACCCAGGCTCCCATTATCACCCATATATACACACATTCAAGCTCACATTCTCACCCACACACAAACCCAGGCTTCTATTCTCACCCACATGTACACACATTCAAGTTGCCATTCTTACCCACACATACACACATTCAAGCTCCCATTCTCACCCACACATACACTCATTCAAACTCCCATTCTCACTCCCATACACACCCAGGCTCCCATTCTCACCCACAAATACACATTCAAGCCCGCGCACAGCTTCCGCTCCTCCCCCAAAGCAGGAAGATCAGTTGGCTTCTCCTGCTGTCACCGGCCTCCTGCTATCTTTGGCCCATACGGCCCACCAATCTTCCTGCTTGGGGGGGGGGAGGAAGCGGAAGCTGTGCATAGCACTTCTGCTCCCTCCCTCCCAAACAGGAAGATCGGTGGGACATTTGGCCGCAGGAGAGACCAAGTTCTCCACTTCCCCATGTGTGCCACTCCATGGCCGTGCAAATGCAAAGGAATGGCATATCCGGTCACACAGGGCCTGGGTCCTCCTCTTCACTGTCGTGGGGATGGGATCCTGTGATGGCCTTGCAGTTCCGGTACTCCATTTACAGTTTGTAATCTATGAAAGGACATCGCCTCCTATCTCATGACTTTTTAGTTTTCTTAGAAGCCTCTCATAAGGGACTTTGTCAAATGCCTTCTGAAAATCCAAATACACTACATCTACCGGGTCACCTTTATCCACATGTTTATTAACCCCTTCACAAAAATGAAGCAGATTTGTTAGGCAAGACTTCCCTTGGGTAAATACATGTTGACTGTGTTCCATTAAACCATGTCTTTCTATATGCTCAAAGATTTTGATCTTGAGAATAGTTTCCAATATTTTTCCCAGCACTGAAGTCAGGCTCACTGGTCTATAGTTAACTGGATTTCCCCTGGAGCCCTTTATAAATATTGGGGTTACATTGGCCACCCTCCAGTCTTCAGGTACAATGGATGATTTTAATGATAGGTTACAAATTTTAACTAATAGATCAGAAATTTCATTTTTGAGTTCCTTCAGTACCCTAGGATACATACCATCCGGTCCAGGTGATTTGCTACTCTTTAGTTTGTCAATCTGGCCTACTACATCTTCCAGGCCCACAGTGATTTGGTTCAGTTCGTCTGACTCATCACCCTTGAAAACCATCTCCAGAACTGGTATCTCCCCATCATCCTTATTAGTAAATACAGAAGCAAAAAATTAATTTAGTCTTTTGGCAATGGCCTTATCTTCTCTAAGAGCCCTTTAACCCCTCGGTCATCTAATGGTCCAACCAACTCCCTCACAGGTTTCTTGCTTCGGATATATTTTAAAAAGTTTTTATTATGAGTTTTTGCCTCTATGGCCAACTTCATTTCAAATTCTCTCTTTGCCTGACTTATCAATGTTTTACACTTAACTTGACAATGCTTATGTTTTATCCGATTTTCTTCAGATAGATCCTTCTTCCAATTTTTGAAGGATTTATTTTTTTTTTTACTAAAATAGCCTCTTTCACCTCACCTTTTAACCATGGCGGTAATCGTTTTGCCTTCCTTCCACCTTTCTTAATGAATGGAATACATATGGACTGCACCTCTAGGATTGTATTTTTAAAGAATGTCCATGCCTGTTGAACACTTTTAACCTTTGCAGCTGCACCTTTCAGTTTTTTTCTATTTTCCTCATTTTATCAGTTTCCCTTTTGAAAGTTTAATGTTAGAGCTGTAGATTTACTTATTGTCCCCTTTCCAGTTATTAGTTTAAATTTGATCATGTTATGATCACTGTTGCCAAGTGGTCCCACCACCATTACCTCTCTCACCAAATCCTGCATTCCACTAAGAATTAAATCTAAAATAGCTCCCTCTCTTGTTGGTTCCTGAATCAATTGCTCCATGAAGCAGTCATTTATTACATCCAGGAACTTTATGTCTCTAGCAAGTCCTGATGTTACATTTACCCAGTTGTTGTTGTGATAATTTCATGCACTGTTGTGATGCCAACAAGAAAACTTTGCATCTTGGAATTCATATGGCATCATACCTATTGTGATATGTTTTGGCATGGTCCTTCCATATCAACCCAGTACTGTCTGCCAAAACTCAAAGAAATAACAACCCTACCTATGAAAAGGAATATCACAAATATTACACCAGAATCTAAAATATCAATATACCTCCTATCAGGAAAACAGAACAGGCCAAGCTACTACAGATCCCTACAGAGAAACCACATGCTAAAAAATGCTTCATCTCAGTCTTTGCATGCAGAACACAAACCCTCACCAAATACAGAATAAAGCCACATAAAGTACAAACATTTCACCATTCCTCATGAAACAATCAATAAAATCAAAACATATAAATCATTAATCATAATTATAAAATCATACTAATAAAATAATTTCAAAACAGCTGATGAATAGAATATCCAATAATTAAAGACTCATGCAGATTTTGAAAGCTTTACCAAACACAAATAAAATATTTCAAAACAGCAGACACATCACATACTACCCAATAATTAAAATGGTAGTCAATCAAGAAAAATGAAATTAAAAAGCCACCTTTACTTACCCTCTCCAGCAGTTCTCCTACTCCTTTCCCTTGCAGGCCACACCAGAAGCAGACATAGCTGCTGAAGTTGTCCTCACGGTCCTCTTCCTTAGGGACCAGAACCAGTCTCTTCTCTCTCTCACACACACAAGCACACATATACCAGTCATCTCCCTGATCAGTCTTTCTCACACATACACATGTCACCTCTCTGGCCAGTCTCTCTCAATCACACAATGCTCTCGCTCTCTCTTACACACAGGCTTTCATTTCACACACATGCTCTCTCTATTTCACTTACAAACAGGCTCAATCACACACATGCCCCTCTCTCTCACAGCCACAGCCAGCCAAAAACATGCTCTATCTCTCTCTCGCACATACACATTGACACACACAAGCACCCTCCCTGACTCACATATACACCACACACATACAGAAGCACTCTCCCTGTCTCACACCACACAAACACAGAAGCACCCTCCCTGTCTCACATACATACCACACAGACACAGAAGCACCCTCCCTCTCACTTACATGCCACACACACACAGAGTGTACCTTCATACGATGCAAACCATCTAGGTTCTGCTATCGTGTCTGTGAGCCTGCAACTGGCTTCTAATCATTAGGTACCTCAATGCGGTGGTTGAATTGTGTTAATGTCCACGGGTCCACGGGTTTGCATACTCTTCAAACCTTGTAACTTGAAATATAATGCGTTAGTATAATGCGTTAGTAAAAGGAGCCGCTCAGAACAGCCGTCAAAAATACACGGAGCACTACTGACAGCACAGCTAACGCCAAGTCCACAGCATTGAAACAGCCGCTCTCGCAAATTACCACAGTGTTCTAGCAGTCTCTCTTTACAAAGCACTGCCCTTGAAGAAGGAGCCTCGCTCCGAAACACCTCGGTGTCGGCGGCATAAGACTGACTACCTGAGCATACACGAGATAAGTGGCGTCTAAGGCCAGTGTTTTGGCATTATATTTCAAGTTACAAGGTTTGAAGAGTATGCAAACCCGTGGACATTAACACAATTCAACCACCGCATTGAGGTACCTAATGATTAGAAGCCAGTTGCAGGCTCACAGACATGATAGCAGAACCTAGATGGTTTGCATCGTATGAAGGTACACTCAATCCTCATCTATACATAACATGTCTTGATTAATTGTATATGCTTTCATGTTATAAGATACTGGGTCAAATATTTTTGTATACACAGACACAGAAGCACCCTCCCTGTCTCACATATATGCCACACAGACACAGAAGCACCCTCCCTGCCTCACATACATGCCACACACACACACACAGAGGCACCCTCCCTGCCTCACATACACACCACACACACAGAAGCACCCTCCCTGTCTCACACACACACACATTACACTTTCACATAAGCACCTTCCCTGTCTCACACCACACAGACACTGAAGCACCTTCCCTGTCTCACATCACATAGACACAGAAGCACCCTCCCTGTCTCACATACATGCCACACACACACACATAAGCACCCTCCCTATCTCACACCACACACACACAGAAGCACCCTCCCTGCCTCACATACACACCACATAGACACAGAAGCACCCTCCCTGTCTCACATACATGCCACACACACACACAGAGGTACCCTCCCTGTCTCACATACACACCACACAGACACAGAAGCACCCTCCCTGCCTACATACACACCACACAGACACAGAAGCACCCTTCCGATCTCAAATACACACACACACCCAAAGGCCCCCAGCTGAACAGCTCGTCTTTGGCCCACCAGCCTGGTCTCTGGTGGTGGCTGGCAGCACAGGTCTTCATTTCTTTGGCCCTCGCCGGCCTGGTCTCTGGCGGCAGCTAGCAGCGCCGGTCTTTATTTCTTCGGCCCCCATTGGCCTGGTTTCTGGTGGTGGCTGGCAGCGATGGTCTTTTCTTCAGCTCCGCCAGCTGCGAGTAAGTAGCATGCGACACACCGGTTGAGAATCTCTGGCCTAGGTCTTGCAGCTGCCACCAGTGTCGGGAATCGGGTCATCATTTTTTCACAATTCTGAGCAGGTCTGATGGAAGCAATAGGTGGCTGCTGGGTCGCCCCTTAATCTGTGGCACCCTAGGTGATCGCCTAGTGCTTCCACCGGCCCTGCTGATTCCCGCTGAACAGGGTATGGTTAATGGTGGTTAAATGCATGCTTAGAGAGCATTGGTGGCTGGTTAGGTGAAAGTTGTTCAATGTTAAATAAGACAACAACAAATTTTGGGCATTGAGAAATGCTTTTACAGAATCCTTGGTACTCCCATATAACCCTTTATTAGGAGATTTTGTGATTCCTATATCTACCAAGACTAAAAGTCATGGTATAATGCTTGATTCCCAGTTTACTATGGAGGCTTTTATAGGGCTATCCTGTAAGAAGGCTTCAAGCAATTAAAGAAGTTTTGTTAATTGAAACCAATTTTGGATGATTCTGCAATTAATATCTAGATTTTGGCTTTAGTTATTGGGGTTCTTGACTAATTGCAGTGGTCTGCTGGTGGATCTTCCAAATATTTTAGCTAAAAGACTGCAGATGATACCAAACGGTGTGGCAAGATTAGTTTGTGGAAAGACTGGAAGAGATAGAGCTTCTCCTTTACATGCCTCCCTCCACTGGCTTCCAGATGTGCAGAGGGCTGGATTTAAGCTGTTGTCACTGACATTTTGGTGCTATTGTGCTAACAGCCCAAGATATATGACTCTAAGGTTGGCATGGCATAGGCCTGATAGAGTTTCTCAAAGCTTTCGCCTTGAATTTTCCTTCAGTCATTAAGTTCAGATCTAGTCAGGGGTTCAAAGCGAGCTTTTACTTCTATATTGCCCCTTTCAGTCTTGAACAAAATGAATCCAATTATTTAAAAATTAGAAAGTCAGTTAAGGCTTTTTTATTTCCCTCCCCTGAGTAGTGGTGAGGGATAGGGTTAGGGTGCTTGTGGCATCTCTTTCCTATGTGGTGAACAGCAATGGATATGAGGCAGGATTGTGAGGGTACATTATTATGGGAGGGTGGCAGGTTTCAGGTTTTTAATTGATTGTATTTGATTTGCTGTTGCTTTTATGTATTGGTTTTTTAATGTATTGTTTATGTATTATTTGTACACCGCTTCAATCGTATGATGATACTGGTTATTTGGTGTATACTTTTTTCTAAAGTAGAAAATTCATGAATAAAATTTACTGACCATACTCTTTTTTTGTATAAATCATAGGAAGAAATTTTATTACATTTCATTCATTTTGTGACAAAGGCAACATTTACATCTGTGAGCATTAACATTCTTTTCAGGATGCTGACAGTTCATCGAGACAGGTACAATACAAGAATTCAATACAACAATATCATTTCTATAAAGTTATAACACCGATTTTAAAGCTACTAAACAATTATGCCTGAAAACAGCATATTTTAACATAGTCACATTGTCAGAAAAACAATGCCAAAGTGCAGTAATTAATGTATTTGCCTGGGGTTCACGTTAATCTGTGGTGGAATACCCCTGGGTTAATCTTGCCTTTCATCTCCGAGATGTCTTCTTTGTTATCAAAGTCACAGTGCAACGTTTCTATCACAGCAGAGGTGCTGTAGTACTCTGCTTCTGCGTACAGTTTTGGCAGATTATTGTTATTTTTTTAATTCATATCTTCGGTGATCACACAAGATTCTTTCAGAACAGTGCGGACACAAAACAACAGAACAATCTTACGTCATTTGTCTACAGAAGGAAGATCAGCTTTTGAATCCCCCTCATCTTTTCACTCTTGTTCAACAACCTGAACAGGAGACGTTTTTTTTTTTTTTTAAACCCAAAGAATATCTACACCATGGTTTATCTTTGTCCACTGTCACATTGTCGGGGGTGGGGGTGGCAGGAGTTTTCAAAGCTATGCAGATGCTGCCAATTCTCAGTGAGAAAATAAGCGTGCACTTTCTCATTGAAAATTGCCTAGGGGAAAAAAAATACCCACCGAGACATGCAAAGTCCTTTTCTGTGGGCACCTTTTCTCCGACACGCAAGCTCCCCTCCTACCAATATGTGCGCTCCTGCGATGTACTTAAAGGTGAATTTTATAAGAGCTGTGCATGTGAAAACGAGCACATGCGGGCCCAAGCAGCGCAGAATCGCGTAAGTGATGTGTTATAAACCTCGCATAAACACGCGCAACTGATGTGTATGGATACATTTGTTCGTATAAAAAAGGGGGCGGGTTAAGGCAGTCCAGGGCCTTCTGGGATGGGACCAACATTAACGCATATAAGGTGCTATTTTAAAACCAGCGGCTGCTACCTGCGCATATTTACACCTGCTATTAATTATCAGGTGTAATTCAGAATATAATTCTTTATAGGCAAATACTGACTGGGTGAGGGGGTCTGGGTAAACTGGGGGGAGTGCAGGTTGAAGAACCAGGGTGGGGCCTTGATGACCTAGAGACAGACTGGGCGAACTGGTGGACTAATTTGTTTAGTTGGTAATTTCCTTCACGCGTGCATGTTATAAAATGTGATAATTTACACACGTAATAGCCGACACGTGCTAAGGAAAATACGCGAGTTACATTTCCTCATGTAGGAGCACAAATATGTGTACATATAAAATACATGTGCATGTGCACACACGTCCAGATACCTGCATATACTGGGTGCAAGCGTGCAAGTTTTAAAGTTATCCTCCCTGTGCCTTGAATTAGCAATCATTTGGTGGCTAATTTTGTAGCAGCCCGCATAAAATTAGATTGCAAATATGCACATGAGTTACACCAATTTCCAACATGAACCTACCCATGAAAGTTTGCTTTGAAAATGAATCTATCAAGACTCCACCCACACAAGCACTGTCACCTGCTAACTTGTGCACATACAATTTTCAGTCAAACTTATATGCATACTTTGGAAATGCCAAATATATTCATGGTAAGTGCAAACATCTCACCAACTCCATCCCCATAAACCTCGCCTCTCACTCCGAGGAAACTTATGCACATATGGGGACATATTCGTACAATTTACTAACATATCTGGTGGGCAATGCTATAACAGACCATTTAACCACAGAAACTCTTTTGACGATTGTCATCCCTATCCTTTTGTGCGGGTAGCTGAGCTCAGAATGAGTCCTAGACATGAGAATCTATACTCTAAGCCTCAAATTATTTCAGCATTTTATTTCAGGAATTTAAAGATATAACAGATTCTTTTCTTGTACTGGGGTGGAATTTCTTTAGTTCTCTATTTAATCTGTGCTTTGTAATCCAATGTAGTACTCATACTACTGAGTCCATCTAATGTAACACTATTAAATCTTTTCTTTCATTTTCTTTCGTTTTTTTCCTTCCTTTTTTTTTTTGTGTTTGTTAGGTTTTTTTCATTTTTTTTTAATTTTGTTTAGTGCACACTATTTTGATTTAGTGAGTCCTAGTTGTTAGTGCGCACTAATTGAGTTCTAATAGTGTGCAGTAACCCAAATAATGTGAACTAAATTGAAATAATATACACTAAATGAAAAATTTTAAAAATACAAAATTTCATGAACTGTTTATCATTTCAGTTTAGAAACAAAATGAAATGAAATAGGCAACGTGAGCAACAATATTGCCTTTATCGTTAAAATGACAGCACATCCCTATAACACAAGAACTAGACTTCTGAAGTAAGGCATGCATAAACTATAATTACAAGCAGATATCTTGGATGGAAAGTAAATTACTGCTTAGTTTGAGTATATAACATTTAAACTCCCATTATTTAGTAAATGTCCACCCTCTAGTTTGGCGTTAGTTTTGTGTATAATACGAGGTTGTTTTGCCATTATATTAAAAAAAATAGCAATGTACATATTGTGGCATCAGACTGCCAGGTTTATAAATCAAAGTACAAAAAGTCTTCAGTTTGCTTGGACAGTTTGAAAAGAGTGCATCTTTTGCCCAAGGATTTAGTTTCTTGCACTTTCAGTAAAGGAAAGAAACTGTGTGCAAGCAAAAACAAAAAACGTGTGCAAAAAATATCATTATAGGACTTTTGCCCAAAAGTGATCAATTCAATAATGGGACAAACGTTCTGCAGTGCTTTTTGAGCAAGTTTTTCTTTGCAGAAGGTTGGTTGAATTGTTTTTCCTGTCTGAAATTACATGAAATTCAGTTCTTGGTGCAGAAAGTGTGTTATTTCAAAACTGCAAGCAAACTGACTTGAAGGCTTTTGAGACTTTTGCCGTACATTTTGTTTGCACCTTCAAACTAACGATCTGGTCTAGACTGATGCTAAGACACTCTGTTTTGGAATCTCGACCAATTGCTTTCATATCTCATGCATGTCTCTTTCTTTCTTGTTAGCTTTTTGCAGTGTCAGATAATAATGTCGATTGGCTTCTGGGTAGGTGACCTTACAGAGTGGCAGCTTGTAGATGGCTGGATTATTTGTAGTTATTAGCAAAAAGGTAAGTGCAGACAAGCAGAAAGGCCATGTACATGATGGCAATCCAACCTGAAAACAAGAACACAATAATAATTTAAACACTTTCATGGTAAGTAGTATCATGTTCTTAAGGTCACTTTGTCAAAATGAGAGTCTCTTTGTATATCTATGACCTTTTCTGTGACTTCTAGCTCATATCTGCTCAGTTTATTAATTAAAGTATCTTTTATATTCCTTCAGTTACAGGACATTTAAAACTGAAATCTAAACTCAATTCCAGCAATAGTGGAGTTGTAGTCTAATGATATAGCATCTGACTGGCAATGTACTGAAAGAACACATCCTTGCATCATCTGTTTTGTTTTCTGGAACCAGTAAACTCAGCCAGCAGGATCTAGAGTTTGATGATGAGCTGCCGCAGACAAGCAATTGAAGGGGACAGTTTAATGAAACGGTGTTCATCACAGGAACACTACTTCAAACACAGAAACAGAGAAGATGTGAGCAGAAAAGGACCACTTGGTCCACACGGTTTTGCCCATTTGCTCCTATTCAACAATGCTGTCACAGCTCTTACTCCTTCTGAATTCTTATACTTCCTTTCTCACGCCACTAAGGCCCCTTTGTGTCTATCCCATGCATACTTGAATTCTGCCATTGTTTTGGCTCCCAAAATCTCTGCTGGAAGTCTATCCCAAGTGTATTTTCACACAGTCCTTTTGAGCGTCCTTTCTTTTAGTTTCATAAATATGAAATACGTTCTAAGCTTGGCATATAAAACATTTGACTCTGTAATAGTGCTGTGCCAGGTTTTAGATATTTGACACGGATCCAACATGTTTATGTTGAATTATATGTATCTTTCACTTTCTCTCTCACTCTATTTATATAGACAGAGAGAAAGAGGGAGAGTTTGGATTGTCAGGATGAACATTTCTAGCAACTGGTAGCAGAACCGAGGAGCTGATAGTGGGCTTGATGCTTATAAATGGGGGGGAGGGAGTGTTTCTGATGTCACAGTGAGGGATCTCTCAGGATCCAGTGATCACCGGATGAGCACAGACACTGGTGGATCATTCAAAGGCAGGGGTTCTGGATTCCAGGAAAATTAACTTCATTAAGATGGGGGGAATACCTGAAAGAGTCATTAACTGGGCAGCGTAAACTAGAGGAAGCAGAAAAGCAGTGAGCAAAACTAAAAGGAGGTATTGTAAGGGCAACAAACCTTTATGAAACCTTCATGAAAATAAAGGTAAGAGGAAAAAGAGGCCTCTTTGGTTCTCTAAGGAAGTTGGTAAAAAGGTAGGAGAAAAGTGTTTAGCATTCACAAGCCACAAGATTTTCAAAGAAAGAGGAAGACAGGGGACAATATCTTGTAAAGCTAAGAGAAGCTGGGAAAGTAGCAGAGAGGATTAAGAGGCAAATAGAAGACAAAATAGTTAATATAATAAAGATGGGGGCAAGACTTTTTAAAGATGTGTTAGTAACAAGTAAAAAAATAAATGGAATTGAAAGATTCAAAGGTGAAGGAGGGATATGTAGAAGCTGATGAGGAGAAAGTGGAGTTGCTTAACAAATATTTCTGTCTAGTGTTCATGAAGGGAGGACTTAGAATAGGACTGCAGAAAGCTGCTGCAAACATGAATGGAAGTGAGGTAGACCTCAATCAATGGTTAGAAGAGTGTTCGTGAGCAACAGTAGATGGAGCAGTGGGGCCAGATGGACTACAGCCAAAGATATTAAGGCAATTTAGCGATGCAGTCTATTCTTTTTAATATTTCCTTAGACTCCAAAGGACTGAAGTCAGGAAGATGTGGCTCATCTTCAGAAAAGTGGAAGTAAGGAGGAATCTGAGAACTCCAGGCTGATTAGTCTGACCTCAGGGGTGAGTAAATTAACGGATAATGCAGTTTCTGTAATGCATGGTTTTACTAGAGGTAAGTCTTGTCAACCAAATATAATCAATTTCTTTGACTGGGTAACATGAGAGTTAGATCAAGGGAGAGTGCTAGATGTACTGTACCTGGATTTCAGTAAGACCTATGACACAGTTCCACATAGGCAGCTTACAGACAAACTGACTGACTGGGTTAGAAACCGGTTGACCTGGAGATGGCAAAGGGTAATAGTAACTGGAGTTTACACCAAGGATAGGTGGAATGCCACAGGGATAGGTCCTCAATCTGGTTCTGTTCAACATTTTTTTAGAGATATTGTGGAAGGGCTATCAGGAAAGGTTTGTCTTTCGATGGATAATAACCTGCAACTCTGGAAGATATGGGAAATACGAGGAGGGATCTAGTGAAGCTTAAAGAGTAGAGTCTGGCAGCTAAGATTTAATGCTAAAAAATGGAAGATCATTCATTTAAATTGCGAAAACCCATGGGACTAGTAAAATATAGGGGGTGAATTTCTTCTCTGCATGATTTGGAGATGATCATACCAGAGGATGTTAAAGTGGTAGATAAGGTAATTGCAAAAGCCTGAAGGATGCTTAGGTGTAAAGAGAGAGGAACAGCCAGCAGGAAAAAGAAGGTGATATCAGCTCTGTATAAGTCTCTGGTGAGACCTCATTTGGAGTCCTCAGTGTATACAATTCTGGAAACTGCACCTTCAAAAAGATATTAACCAAATAGATTTGGTCCAGACTGCAGCTACTAAAATGACCAGCAGTCTTCATCATAAATCATGTACCCTGGAGGAAAGGGAGAAATGATAGATACATTTATATACCTCCCAAGGTATCAATGTACAGGAGACAGGCTGCTTTCAATGAAAGGAGGTTGTGGAACGAGGGATCATGGGATGAGGGTAAAAAGGAATAGACTCCTGATTGATTTAAGGAACTATTTCTTTACAGAAAAGGTGGTGGAGATGAAGACGAGGATCTGTGAGGAAAAGGAAAGGAATATAAGGCTGAAGAGCAGATATGGATAGGCAGACTCTAAGGGCCGTATTGGTGTTTATCTGACGTCACATTCTGTGTCTCTGTGTAAATAACAATGCAACCAACTGATTCGCATGGAATCCTTGGGTCTGCAACAAATAATCACAAGAAAGCCACAATCTGCCCTGTTTCAAGTAATGTTTCTGAAAACCAGCTGCAATGGGCTTAAGGGTCACTTACTAGACAACAAGACAGCACTACGTGCCCCTTCATCTAGCAGCTGTATGAGGCCAATTATCAACCTCCCTGCAGAGCTTGCAGGCTCCCTTTGAAAACCCCTTCCCCTGAGAGGTTCCCAGTTACATATGTGCCTGAAAGTTTACTGGTGCAAACTTCCCACTGGGAAGTAGATGTGGAGAGTTAAAAATAGACTCATTCCCTAGTACCCTATCCGGGCCCCTATCTAGTCCCAGCCCTGCCTACAGCTCCATCCCTTTTTGCCTACAGGGGAAAAAAAAAGTTAGTACATGGGTGTCAGGGAGCAATTTTCAAAGAGGCTTTTTTTACCTGCAGAGAATTCCTTTCAAAAATCTCCCCCTCGGAAATCATAAAACAATCTCTTTGTATCTTCAGCCACCAAGCATTAAAACCACTGGTGACAAAGGCCGTGTTTCCCTTGGAAGGTAATGATGGAGTTGGAATAAGAATTTAGTATTGTGGAGCAGCAAATTAATGGAACGGGGAGCAATCTCAGAACAGAGCCGCTGTTGGTAAATAACAGGCTCTCAGCATTTTGAAGGATTGGATTTTATGATGTTTCATTTGCTTTTAAGGTCATCCAGCAAAATCAGTCTGAGCCCACCTGTCACAGAACACAGATGTGCAAGCCAGAAAGCACTGACTCTTGCAAAGCAATCCAAGTCAAGCTTTTTTTTTTTTTTATCAATTAATTGCTCAGTTTCTGTGTTGGTAGGATCCAAATAAAATGCGCCAGATGTGTTTGGCAAGCACTTAGGAGCTCTATGGTAGACTGGGGTAGGAGCAAGAACAGCTGGTTATAATGCGATTTATGAGACGCATAGCACTGTGGCAGAGTCCTTTCCAGATACACCCCTGCTGCAAAGCAGGGGGTGGAATGATTCACAACTAATTTAAAAGGCTTGCTCAAGTTTGAAAACATCGCTTTGCAAGTTTTAGGGTTCTCACATCAGGACGGTGCTGTTGACTTTCTAAATAGCTGTCCTTGCCAGCAAAAAAAAAAATCCATTTTCTCATTTCTCTCCATCCTTGAGAATTGAATTTGGTGGTGGCACAATTTATTTACAAGAACAGCCTTGGACTGATTCCTTTTAAACAGCCCTTGGATTGTGCTGCACGTCATTTATTTAACAATGGGTGATAAATTCATCTGGAGCTAAATTACTCATGCAAAAAGCAATTTATTGCTAGCACTGGCACTATTAACGATGGCTTGACACATTAGTCCCTTCATTTATCAAGGGGTTTGCAGATTTCATGGCTCAATGTTGCTCATCCATGCTGTATTGCAACTTAGATCATCTTTTGATTGTTTTTTTTTTTGTTTTTTAATCAGGCACCAGAAGAGTGCAGTGCATTTGTAAAAGAGCAATGGAATCCTCCTGAAATGAGCGAGATCCTCAGGCCTGAATTAACACCCATGCCTCATAGCCCTGTGCCTAGGGTTGTAAAAATCGAAAGGGGAAGGTAGCAAGGTTTCTACTCCTGCCAGTCTACGGGCTTCTGATCCTGCTGTGGTTCTCCAAACCCTCCTGCCCCCCCCCCCCCCGCCAGATCTCTGGAGCTCTGCTTTGACGAGGTATCTCTGAGTGCACCGAGTTTACATCCCTGGAGCAGAGCTAACTCCTGAGGGCCGGGGGGTGGTGGTGACCGGAGGGAAGGAGAGGTATGGAGGTCCTGGGGGTGCGAGTCGGCATTGGCAAGGACATCAGGGCAGTGACTGGTGACATCTGTCATTGAGATCCTTTGGAAGAGAGTCACTTGGCATAGAACCCTATCATTCTGGACCATAGGAAAAGCGCTGTAATGGCAGAATTACCGTTCTCAGGGTTGGGATAATCAGAAAGATGAATACTTACTACAGACATCATATTGGCAAGGGCAGCCCCCAGATATGCGCAAAACAGTGCTGTGAAAAGAGCAAAGGAACTTAATGAAAAAAAAAAACAAAACACTGGATTTGGATTAGGAATGCCGTAGTAGGGCATTTTTATTCTATTTATTCCAGATCTTCTTATTACTCCTGCACTGAGCACACTTTTTGCTTTAATCGGTAAAAGACTGAGTGCTTCCTTTCCAATCTACATTACAAGGAAAGCTGTATTATTTCCCTGCTATTTTAAAAAGAAAACAAAGCAAAGACTAATAAAATGTTATTGAAGCAGAACATTCTCATAAAATATATTTTTGAAAGTATTTGCAGAATATGTTCTGCTATACCCTCTTTTATTTATCTGATAGCATTTATAGGCCATCTTTCTGAATATCAAGGTGGCTTGCAGCAAATTCATAGTAGCTATAAGCAAACAAATGCAATACATTTACTATTTCCTGAATTAGGGAGCTCAAACAAATTATAAAAATTAAATAAAAAAAAAATCAATAACAACTCTACATTATCCAATCAGCCAGCCCCCAACCCTCCCAATGACAGCCACCCAATACACCAATACACTTCTTGAAATGATGATAGCTTCCAAACAAGTGTTACTGCTTCATAAGAACATTAAGAACATAAGAAATGCCATACTGGGTCAGACCAAGGGTCCATCAAGCCCAGCATCCTGCTTCCAACAGTGGCCAATCCAAGTCATAAGTACCTGGCAAGTACCCAAACAGATAAATTACATGCTACTATTGCTTATTAATTACCATAATAGAAATTTATGGATTTTTCCTCTAGGAACTTATCCAAACCTTTTTTAAACCCAGTTACATTAACTGCTGTAACTACATCCTCTGGCAATGAATTCCAGAGCTTAACTATGCACTGAGTGAAAAATAATTTTCTTCAATTTGTTTTAAATGAGCTACCTACTAACTTCATGGAGTGTCCCCTGGTCCTTGTATTATCTGAGAGAGTAAATAACCAATTTACATTAATTTGTTCAAGTTCTTTCTTGATTTTGTAGACTTCTATCATATCCCCCCTCAGTTGTCTCATCTCCAAACTGAACAGCCCTAACTTCCTTAACCTCATAGAGCAGCTGTTCCATGTCCCTTATCATTTTGGTCACCCTTCTCTGCCCTTTCTCCAGTGTAGCTATATCCTTTTTGAGATGTGGTGACCAGTATTGCACACAGTATTCAAGGAGCGGTCTCACCATGGAGCAATACACCCTCTATTTTATTTGCCATTCTCTGCCTAATAATTTCTAACATTCTGTTCCCTTTTTTTGATCACCACAGCACACTGAGCCAACAATTTCAATGTATTATCCACTATGCCGCCTAGATCTCTTTCCTGGGTGGTAACTCCTAAGATAGAACCTAACATTGTGTAATTACAACAAGGATTATTTTTCCTTAAATGCATCACTTTGCATTTGTCCACATTAAATTTCATCTGCCATTTGGAAGCCCAATCTTCCAGTCTCGCAAAGACCTCCTGCAATTCATCACAATTTGCTTGAGATTGAATTACTCTGCATAATTTTGTGTCATCAGCAAATTTGATCACCTAACTCGTCGTACTCCTTTCCAGATCAATTATAAATATATTAAAAGGCACCGGTCCAAGTACAGATCCCTGAGGCACTCCACTGTTTATTTATTTATTTATTTATTTATTTATTTAGAGTTTTTATATACCGACATTCTCGATATATATATCAAATCAAGTCGGTTTCCATAGAACAAAACTGTCGCCAGTAAGGCATTACATTAAACAATAGACAGAGTATTAAACAGATAACGTGCGGTGTTACATTAAACAATCAACATATTATTGAACAAAAGAACGTAAATCAATAAATATTAAATATATAAATCAATAAATATTAAAATAAATGTGAAAGATATATAAATAGACAGTAAAAATTTGTCAAATAACATGAATGAGATGATAAGATAACTGCAGGTAATAGGTAAGTAAGGTTGAGATGTATCGGTGGGGTATACAGATGACAGTGTTCTATGTTGAAAGACATAACTAAGGGAAAAGCATAAGCTAGTGAGCTAATGCTACAAGAGAGGATCTTTCCTAGCAGGTGAATGGATTGTCCAGATTAAGGTCCTGGGGGTATAAGGTCGTATAATGATTCAAGAGAGGATCTTTCATAGCTGGTGGGTGTACTGATCAGATTAAGGTCCTGAGGGTAAAAGGTCGGTAGTGGGCTTTGAATTGAGCTATTTTGCTCTTTGACCAGTGTCGAAGTGTTCCTGTGATTCTGGAAAGGCTTGCCGGAAGAGCCACGTTTTTAGGTTTTTCTTGAAGGTTAGATGGCAGATTTCAAGTCGAAGATCAGGCGGTAATGAGTTCCAAAGGGTGGGCCCGGCTGTGGAGAGTGCCCATTTGGCTAGCAAAGTTTTAATCGGAGGAGCGTATAAAGAACCTTTATAATTATATCTGATAGGTCTTTTAAAAGTGTGAATGCGGAGTTGCGAGGTAAGATTTAAGTGGGCGCTGCCCATAATATCCTTGTGGATCATTGATAGTGTCTTGAAGGTGATTCTAGCTTTTATGGGAAGCCAGTGGAGGTAGAGCAGAATTAGAGTGATGTGGACTCTTTTGTTGGTGTTGGTGAGTAACCTCGCCGCAGCGTTTTGTACCATCTGTAAGAGTTTTATGGCTGATAATGGAAGACCTAACAGAAGAGAATTGCAGTAGTCTAACTTGGATAGAATTATAGACTGAACTACTAAACGGAAGTCACTGAAGTGAAGGAGTGGTTTCAGATTTTTTAGCATTTGTAGTTTGAAGTAACATTCTTTGGTTGTGTTGTGAATGAAAGATTTAAGGTTGAATAGATTGTCGATGCGCACCCCTAAGTCTCTGACTGACGGTGAGTGGTTGATGGGTGGTATTATGGATTGTGTTGGGTTTTGGACGTTGGAGGTTGTGTGGTTTTCGTCAGGCGAGATGATGAGTATTTCTGTTTTATTTGTGTTTAGTATAAGGTTGAGGCTGGATAGCAGAGAATTGATGGATAGTAAGCAGTTGTTCCAATGAGCCCAGGTTTTTTGCAGTGATTCTGTGATGGGGAGAAGTATCTGAATGTCATCAGCGAAAATGTAGTGCTTTAGCTTGAGGCTGGAGAGTAGGTGGCAGAGCGGAAGCAGGTAAATGTTAAAAAGGGTAGGGGAGAGTGAAGAACCTTGAGGTATTGTTTACCTTTTTCCATTGTGAAAACAGACCATTTAATCCTACTCTCTGTTTCCTGTCTTTTAACCAGCTTGCAATCCACAAAAGGACATCACCTCCTGTCCCATTACTTTTTAGTTTTCTTGGAAGCCTCTCATACGGGACTTTGTCGAACACATTCAGAAAATCCAAATACACCATATCTACTGGTTCACCTTTGTCCACATGTTTATTCACCCCTTCAAAAATATGTAGGAGATTTGTCAGGTAAGACTTCCCTTGGGTAAATCCATGCTGGCTGTGTCCCATTAAAACGTGTCTATCTAAATGTTTTGTGATTTTATTCTTTATAAAAGTTTCCATGATTTTTCCCAGCACTGAAGTCAGGCTCACTGGTCTATAGTTTCCCGGATCACCCCTGGATCCCTTTCTAAATATCGGGGTTACATTGGCCGTCTTCCAATCTTCAGGTATGTCGGACGATTTTAATGCTAGGTTACAAATTATTTCAAATAGGTCTGAAATTTCATTTTTTAGTTCTTTCAGAACCCTGGGGTGAATACATCTGAAAAGCCTCACTTGTATTTTCATGTTAATGAGATGAAACCTTGTTTTTAAATTAATTGCACTGTTTCGGGAGGGACTTCTGAAGACAGAAGGGTGTTTTGTGCTAGGAAATGGCCTTCCAGAAAATTGTCTGCCCACTCTGCGGGGTCAACGTACGTGCGTATGTCCTGTTCGAACATAAGTTCCCCCAGAATGAGCAGGTGCGTTCCCAGGGATGAGGTTGCGAGGGGATTGCACTTGCACCCATACTTTTGTATTTGCAAAAGCATGCATGTAAAATTTCCTGAAAAATGTTCTTGTAATTTAACAGGGGTAACTGCATGGTGGTAGGTTTGATAGGATAATATTCAAAAAGGAAAGTACGCACATAACTTTCTCTTTTGAAAATCGATGTAACCTATTTGCATGTTTACCATCTGATTTATGCGGGCTGTTAACAAAATTTCCCCATAATGTACTTGAAATATGACCTAAATGAAGTTGTTGCTTTTCCTGAGATCTGGAAAAATGCCTCTTTCTCATAAATATGTTTCCTACACTGTGATATCCTTCAGGATTTTGAGGGAGGGCAGTATCACCATCAGTTACAAGAAAAAACTATAGGGTGCATATTCAGTGGCATTTAGCCAGATAACTAGCCAGATAATTTATGAGTTATCTGGCTAGATGCCAACTTTTGAATATTTCCACCATTTATCCAGCTAAAATTTAGGAAGATAATATAGGGCCATTCCAGATTTGTTTCTGGGCAGAGATAAATTAGCCCTATAACTTATCTGGCTAATTCATGTCTGGCTAACTTTAAGATACTTGAGCATATTCAATGGTGCAATTGCACTGCTGAATGTCCTGCCCAAGTAAACCTTATAAGTTTATTTGGATAATAGAAGGACTAGGGGGCACTCCATGAAGTTAGCATGTGGCACATTTAAGACTAATCGGAGAAAATTCTTTTTCACTCAATGCACAATTAAGCTCTGGAATTTGTTGCCAGGGGATGTGGTTAGTGCAGTTAGTGTAGCTGGGTTTAAAAATGGATTGGATAAGTTCTTGGAGGAGAGTCCATTACCTGCTACTAATTAAGTTGACTTAGAAAATAGCCACTGCTATTACTAGCAACGGTAGCATAGGATAGACTTAGTTTTTGGGTACTTACCAGGTTCTTGTGGCCTGGTTTGGCTGATGAGTAAAGATGGCCGGCGCCATCTTTAAAGATGGCGCCGGCCATCCAGTGCTCCTACCATGTGACAGGGGCCGGCCAATGGCACGGATACCCTGTCATATGGTAAGGGCAAAGGGGCATTGGCGCCATTTTTTTTTAGAACAGCTGATGCCTGGGAACGGGAAATCTCTGCCCGAGGCCCCCCTGGATCTCTCCTCTCCCCGAGGCCCCCATGGATCTCTCCCCGAGGCCCCCCGAGGCCCCCCTGGACAACCAGGTAATTTTAAAAGGTTTTGGGGGGGTCAGGAGGGGAGGGTCGATTTAAAGGGTCGGGTGGTTTTTTTTTTTTTTTTAGCAGCGCGGGCCTCCCTAAAAAAAAAGGGTCGGGAGGGTGGGGGAGGCTAAGGGGGGGGGTCGATTTAAAGGGTCGGGTGGTTTTTTTTTTTAATCGGGCCATCGGCGCCGATGGCCCAAAAGCAGGAGATCGTGCTGGGACCCCCCCTCCCACTGGACCACCAGGTAACAACATTTTGGGGGGGGTTCGGGAGGGTGGGGGAGGGTAAGGAATTGGTTTTAAAGGGTCGGGGTGGGTTTAGGGGTTGTTTTGGTGTGCCGGTTTTCCCGCCCTCCCCAAAATAATTCCCGTGCCCTATTTAACGATAGAATACAAATGCCCCTGACGATAAATCGGGGGCATTTGTATTGTATCGTGCACTCTAACAATTTAGGACGATTTTAAAATGATCTGACGATAATTTTAATCGTTCAAAAACGATTCACATCCCTATTGCTTACTACTTTGCCAGCTACCTCCTCACTGATCCTACTACGCCCTACTTAATCCAGCCTGCTCAGTGCCTCAATGCCTATTTAATTGAGTCATCTCGGCTCAATTACCTGGCAACTCTTATCTTGCTGTTATAACTTGCCTAGCTTTGTGGCCTCCAGGCCTCCTGCCTTGCCTAGCCTTTTGACCTCTAAGCCTTCAGCGTTGCCTTGTGGCCTATCCAGGTCTCTCACCTTGCTCTGTAGTCTTTCTTGGTCTCTTGCCTTGCTCTAGGCCTTCTGCCTTGTTTAGCAGCCTCCAGCCTTCTGGCCTTTGGGCCCTCTGCCTCGTGGCCTCCAGACCTTCTGTGTTCTCTTTCCTGTCTTGTCCTTATGTAGTCTTTGTCTGTCCCTGTTCTTATCTAGTCCTTGTCCTGCCTTGCCCAGTTTACTCTTTGTATGTCTCCTAGCCTTGCTTTAGTCTGTATCCAGCCCCAGCCTGTGCTCTGTATCCAACCTCCAGTCTATACTTGAACCCAGCTCCCAGTTAGGGCCTGGTCTCAGCTATCAGTTAGTACCTAGATCCAGCTCGTAAACTGTGCCTGCACCCAGTTCCCAGCTTGTATCTGTCCCCAGCTTTTAGCCTGTGCTTGACCTCAGCTTCCAGCCTGAGCCTGAACCCTGCTTCTAGCCTGTGCCTGCCCTCAGCTTCCAGCCTGTGCCTGACCTCAGCTTCCAGTATGATGCTCTGCTGGAGAGAAGTCCTACCAGCCCACAGAACCCAAGGGCTCAATCTGCAGGAGAAAAGGTTGGTTAGACAGCTGACCAGCCCTAGTCTGTGGAGGTACTCCCCGACTCCAGCCTGCCAGACCATGACAGAATAGGCCATTATATTTTTGAAAATGGATTGCATATTTATATAATTTTTCCCCCAACTAAGTTATGCCTCTGGAATGCCCCTTTTTGCTGCAGCTAAGAGTATGCAGGTAGTGAAAGCACGTGCAATGTTAAGCGGAATCAGCTATTCTATCTGCATAACCCACTACTAAGCCTTTGAAATTTAACCCCTAAGAGTTACATAACGGAGAATGTTTTACCAGGCCATAACAACACTCCGTCTGTGCATTGTGAGTCATAGGTCACAGTCTGGTGCACAAAATTATTCTCTTGTTGTCTATTGTCATGAGCATGCCTCTGCTTCTTTTGTTATCCTACCATCCCCATCCATCAGCTAGCCCAATGAGAACAAAGCCACTAAGCCATTCGGACTGTTCATAGCACAGCCTCTCTGTTTAAAAGTAATATGGACATGGAAGAATATTTTAGGTTTTTTAATCCTGCATTTTTAGTTTAATAGGATGTAGATACATACCACAAGCAACAGCCAGCAAATGACTCTGCCAAGTGAGTGCATAGAACATTCCTCCTACAGCAATGCACGCAAGCACAGAATTGTATCCCCAGAGACCAAAGTAGATATTCTTAAAAGGCACTGCTATGCTCAGTCCTGGAAGGCAAGCAAAATGAAGGAAAATATGTTACTCTTATGGGAATGCATTGCATTTGCTTCTGTTGTAGGCAAGCCTGGCAATCACTGCATACCTGCCAACATGCCCACTGTTGATCCAATGGCACCATGCAAACAAATGACTGGTGAAGATATGAACAATGCAAACAGGAAAAGGCCACCAGTCCAGGCGTTATCGCAGCCGTATACCTGGCCAACTCCAACTGGAATTGATTTTAACAACTGCAAGTGCAAACAAAAAAACAGAGGAACAAAAGTTATTTATGAATTGTAGCTAAATATACTGTGCTCCAAGTAGAGAGAGGCCACCAATCCGAATAGCAAAAGATAGTAAATACAGTAAATGCAAACTATGGGGTGGATTTTAAAAGGGTTACGCGCGTATATTACACGCGTAACCCCGAAAACCCACTCCTGCGTGCGTCGAGCCTATTTTGCATAGGCCCGGCAATGCGAGCAAGCCCCGGGACACGTGTAAGTCCCGGGGCTTGAAAAAATGGGCAGGGCGTGGGCACTCCACTGCCACTGGGCCGGGGTGAAGGCGTAAATAAAAAAATAAAGGTGGGGGGTGGAATTTAGGTAGGGCTGGGGGCGGGTTAGATAGGGCAAGGGAGGGGAAGGTGGGGGGGGGGGGGGGCGGAAGGCACATGTTATAAAATCGGACGTAGATTTGTGCGCGCCCGCGAGTAGGTACGACTATCTGGCCCATTGCCTCAGGTAAAAAAACTTGGATTATAAGCCCTCTGGGGATAGGGAAATACCTACAGTACCTGAATGTAAACCAATGTGATATCTCAGATCAAATGTCAGTATATAAAAATAATAAATAAATAAATAAAATTATGTTTGCACAACATTTTTCTGACTTGCATATGGAGGAAATGCTCAGTGTGTTCATATCTAATTCATCTACACTGGTTTATTTATTTACGCCCATTTAATAAAATGAATAATCATTGCATATATTCTTAAAACCAGATGTATCTGAGGGTCCTGAGAACCAGATTTGGGAAACACAAGTGCACATTAATAACAGAAATCTATTAAAGCAGTGGTTCCCAACCCTGTCCAGGGGACCCCCACAGCCGGTCAGGTGTTCAGGATATCCGCAATGAATATGCATGAGAGAGAATTTGCATGCACTGTCTCCATTATATGCAAATTTTCACTCATGCATATTCATTGCGGATATCCTGAAAATCTGACTGGCTGGGGGGTCCCCAGGACAGGGTTGGGAACCACTGTGTTAAAGTACAATTTAGAATGCAAGTGTCCTGCAGTAGAATGCAAGTGTCCTACAGTCAGTAAAACACTGACTGTAACTAAAATTGTATATTCATGAACAACATTGTCTCTTTTTATTGAAACATAGAAGATCTTGACAGAAATCTACTGTGTCACAAATCTTACTTAATCTGAGGTCTTCTCCCTCTCTCCACCAAGAAGGTGTGTGTTGTACCTGAGCCAGCATGAAATCGATAAAAGAGAGCTTTGTCTCTTTATCGAGAAGGTAAATGACGTACCAGTGGCACTTCCAGTTTAGACCAAGTAATATTTGGAGTTGCTGAGATGGGTTCAATGAAGACTGTGGGGAAGAAAAGATTGTAGTGCCCAGTTGCAGCCATATGTAGGCATACGGCAATGTTGAAAGGTAGCGTGAAAACTGGGAGATCCCATTTGCTGAATATGGAAGCCAATGCACTTGATAGAACTGGACTGGAAAAAGAAAAAGTGAAAAATTCTGAATACCTTATAGAATTTACCACTGGGAAGCATCCACTCCTGTGATATTTGAATGCAATTCTAAGATCTGACTGTAAAGCGGCAAGGCCTTTCTCTGTGTGAGTCTTCAGTAAGCGGGCCACCTGCAACACCATCGTTCATTTGGGGAACAGCTAAATCGTGTATGTTTTAAAAATAAAACCCCACATGGTAACTTTCAAAGAGATTTATCTGGGTAACTAAGTAGTTACCTAGCTAAATTATCCTGGAGGAAAACTGTCCCCAACAGTACGTAAAAGCTGTATGCATGCCATGCACACCCTTTCACTTGGATTAAAAGAGGCATTCCCGGGTAGTCAGGGGAGTGTAAGAGCAATGTGTGTACACTTGAATTTTCAAATGCCTGCCTGGTGTTTTTCCCCCATTCCACCATCTGCAGAAATAGCAGGTGCAAGGTATGCAGGGCACCTTGTACCCACATACCTTGCAGACAATTTTCAAAGGGAATGTTCGTGGGCCCAAAAGTAGTTGGCTAATCAATTGCCCCGCCCCCTCCCCTCCCCCAAACAGTTTCACAACTGTAAAGCACATAGGAAAGGTTATGTTTACAAAGAAGCTGTGACGTACCATGTCATGGACATGATGGCAACAGGAAGCAGAAGCCACCAGTACCAGTCCCCCTTATCTGAGAAGACAGCCATAAGCAGACCTACTAGGATCCCATTGTAGCCATGAAGTCCTGCTGCTATGGCTGACCTGTGTGAGAAAAAAATAAGGTGGCATTTACTGCTTCGAAGATACATTATTTCTTCATTAATTCAATGGGATGGAATTAATTTATTGAGGGTTTTCCCACTCAGAGACATCCCTTGACAAATCAGGGTCTCTATTTCGTGTTCATGTAACACGCCCCCCCTCCCCCCCATTCGTTCAGTTCTAGCAAATCAATACTGTTGGTGCTAAAATGCTGCATTTAGAAGTGTCGTACTTTCAGGGACGATAATCTGGAAATGACAATCATTTTGCAAAGAGAATCGTGGAAATGTTCTCTCATCATACTACAGGTTGATGGGCATATAAACATTTTTGTCTATGGTTGCCAACAGGTTCCGGATTTTCAGAGGTAAAACCTGTCCTGAAAATCTGGTTCCAGTTGGCAACACTAATTTTGTGTCTTGATGCAGAGAAATCTGCCCTCTCTCACAGAAGGGCATTGGAATAGTGAAGGGCATCAACATCTTACTTCCAGTTCAACACACACAAGTGGTTTCTTGTACATATATAAAAGTTAGATTAAAAGTGCCAGCATGTATTAGGAACAAAAATAAGAAAATATGACTACATCATAATTAGGGGTTCTGATTTTAGGTGTTAACTGATAAACCCCAATAAAACACCCCTGATGCAAAAAAAAAAAAAAAAAAAGTGTTTATTCAACACCACTTCCCCTAGTACAGTCTTGCCCCTCCTTTGCCTACCGTGGATCCTCTATTTTACTTTTGTGTCTGTTCCATGCTAACGAGGCCTCAGCTGCAAAAATGTATTTATTAATTTAATTCATATAAACCATTTTATTTTCTGCAATTTCCATATTGTTCAATGTGGATTACAGTAAAAACATACATAATAAAACATAAATAAGATGCATACAACTTTAATCAACAGTAAAATATAACACTATCATATTGTATTTGATTCAACTGGTAAAGGTACCCAGCAACAGTATCGGTGTCGTGAAAACACAGATAAACACTGGTTTTTGGTAACTTCCCCCCCAAATCCCCTAATTAGCTGGAAAATAAACACCTAACTTTACAATTTATAGACACCTAAAATCAGAAGCCCTATTCATAGTTAATCTTAAGGAGCTGAACCAAGTTGGAGGCTCTAATGATATATTCCAGGTACAGAAGCTCATAGAAATGTGATAATACAGTACCATGGTCATAAGTATGTCAGGAATAAGGAAGTGAATTGCAGAATCTTGTGTTAAATTTAGATTTGACTGTAGATTGCTAGAACCCTTTCACAGTGGACAGTGTATGCGATTTTAATTTTCAAATTGTATTCATATTTGCATGCATTATAAAGCCCAGTATAACAACAGTAAAAATAACATAGGGGAAAATAATTAGCTTTTGTTTTAAATATAGAAATTTAGGAAGTAAGGGTTAGAAAAATGTGAGTCAAAAAAAGACTTAGGTGCCCAGATACAGAGCAACAACAAAAGCCAATGTACAAAATTGCAAACTTTTTTTTTTAATTCAGATGGGTTTTTGAACGAAGTTTTGTGAAATGTCTACACGCATGCAAAAAACGCACGTGTGGGTGTTGAACATGAAATTCTTCACCAAAACTCCTTTTACAAAATCATTTCGCAACACAGTGCATAGTCTGCTACGAGGGAAAGTTTATTGAAATTGCCCAGTAATAAGCTGTTGCCATGCAAACCATGTAAAGCAGCTCATTAACTGGGTAATTTTGCAAAACCTGTCCTGCAAAAAAAGTTTCGTGGGCCTTTCACAAGCAAACCCCCCTCCCCCCGAAAAAAAACCCCAAACATACAAAACAAACTGCACTTCAAAGAAATAAAATAACTTTTTGCACCCAGCCCAGGGGAGCCCTGCCTCATGTGAATTGGTGCACATGTTTAAAGGGGATGCACAACCTATCATGCCCCCTCCCTGCCTCCTATAGCAACAAGTCTCTGGGGGTGCTAATGTCCCCTCCCCCACACCCCAATTATCTCATGGGAAAGCAAACTTACAAAGGTGCAGAGCTGTTAATCTCAGCCTCTTAAGCCCTATCTCCTTGACCCCCTCCAAATGGGTGATAGTCCTCTTGGGTGCTCCAGTCCTTTCAACCCTGTTTAGCACTGCAAACATTGCTCCATAGTTGGAGGGATCTTCTGGGGGCAGACACAATGCCCCATTGGCATCATTTTCCAAAATGCGTGCAATCCATCGCCTCTCTTCCAACCCACCCATAGTAACAACTTCCTGGTGGTGCTAGCGGCTCTCTCCCCACCCTGAGCTGCAGGGCTTGTTAGGTCCTGCCCCATAGGCACTGCCCCCCCCTCTAAAAGAGTGACAGTCATACTTGGGGGCCCCTGTCCCCTCTTAATTTCCCCATGCTTGCCCCAAAGCTAGGGGTCCTCTGAGGGCAGGCGTGATGCCCACCTGTTCCTACCTTACTGATGCCATTTTGCCAGCTGACTGGTAACCCCAATGAATGCACTCCTTTGTGACAAAAGTACGTGAAGTAGAGGAAACTCATTTGTATGATACTCGCCCTTTAGGAATTTATATAATAGCATTACGTAAGTGTTTAAGAGGCCGTCTCATTCATTTATGAGGCCTGTCCAAGAATGATGGAGCTGCTAGAACCAAAAGGCGGAGTTTAAAATGAACAGGAATAAAACTGATCTAAAGAATAAAACAGAGTAAATAGTTTTATAGTAAATAGTTTTGAAGCTCTGGGAGAATCCACTACTGGATTCAACTGAGACATTTTACATGGAGTTTAAACAATATATATTAGGGATGTGAATCGGGTGCCTGATCGTTCCCACTTTTGGGTTCATTTGGCTGCGGGAAAATCTCGTTTTCCCGCTGATCCCTGTTTTTTTTTTTTTTTTTTGAAAAATCGGTTTTCGGGCTAGTGCGCGCTAACGGGAGTTAGCGTGCACTAACGGGCTAGTGCGCGGGAGTTAGCGCGCTAACGGGAGTTAGCGCGCACTAACCAAAAATATCAAAAAGTAACAAAAAATAACAAAAATAAACGTTTTTTTGTTAGCGCGCACTAACCCCAAAAATGATTTTTACGAAAAATTCGTGTGGAAACGTGATTGTTTCTTTTTTTTACCTGATATATAATGAATTTAGAAATATCATATGATATTTCAATTCATTAGAAAAACAATTCACATCCCTAATATATATATATATATATATATATATATATATATATATATATATATATTAGGAATCATTGGATTCCTTACCAGAAGGTTTAGACCAAAAGCTCTGGGGAGGTACAGAGAGATTAGTGAATAGGGGTTGAGATTTGGACTCCCCCATGTGGGAGAATCAGATGGTGTGGTCACAGTTTTTATAAACCCTTGCCGCCCTCTCAGTGCATGGATTCTTAGTTCCGTTTTTCCTCGGTTACCCTGCTTTGGGACAGCCCTGTCAGGGCACTCCCCACTTCTGCTTGGTTAAAGAATCGGAGACAGAATGCCTTTTGGAGACCTTTTTGTTATTGGAGAGGGAAGTTTTTCCACCCTTCCTGTCTCTCATTCGTTTTCCCTTTTAAGTGAGGGGTGCAGATTTTGTTTATGCAGGGGAAGAGATGTCTTTCACCTGACAAAGGGCCTGAGGAGAAGATGCATCATCAAGGAGGAATGGACTCACATCCACTACCAGGGAGAAGGGTCTGGGCAGTAGTGTGTGACAGTTGTATCTATTGACTCAGGTGAGGAACATCTGGGCAACAAAGGGGAAACTTAGCTACCAACCAGGTAGGCACTACCATTAGCAGAATGGAAAATAGAGCTTTCAGGAGAGCTGTGAACATTGGGACTTTTTTTTTCATTCTGATAACTGGGATCAAATTTCTAACCATATTGTATTTGAAGAAGCTGAGGATTAAATTACAAACTGAGGAGAAGTAAGGAGCTAAGTTATTCAGAGAATTAGCTGAGCTATTCTGGAGACTTTTACTGGAGAGTAAAGTCACAAATTTATTAAATTCCACCTTGTAAGAATAAATTGAGCCATCCTCACCAAGTGCTGTAAGGAATCAGTAATTCATCTTTGCAGCCTATCAATAAAATTGAATTGGAACCCATACGGCTTCCAGTGTGATCATCGCTGCTCTTAGTTTAAGAGAGCGTCAGTGCTTACAAGGAGTTGGCAGTGTGACTTGGGAGCAAACAATGTGAAAGGGCCTTGAAGTCAAGCTTCCCCTGTACAGGGAGCCTCGGACACTCAAAGTTAATTGACACCATGGTGAGAGATGAGCAATTGGGTCCAAACTGAGATGTAAAACTCTGTGTCAACTATCTCGGTTTTTCCATCCAGGGCTTACATTTACTAGACCTATTTTTAGCTCGATGAGGGAATGTTGTATAAAAATCAAAGTCCATAATAGGTATATCTAAAGCACCTGGAAGAAAGCTGAAGATATTCAGTTTAAAATCTATGTCACTGTTTTATTGCATGCACACTCATTTTTGAACCCTAATTGATGTACTGTAAATATGTAGTCATATATAGTTGTTTTCATATTTTCGCTTGCTGGTTGCCCAGTCATTACATAATACTAATGTAATAGTCAATGGCATGCAATTTGATAGGGCACAAGGGAAATAGGACCATATGTCATATGTGTCTGGATAGCACTGGAGATGCCTGGTAATGCCATACGAATGATTAATATTAATAGTAAATTAAACCAATTTTAGCATCTCATAGTTGACCATTGCCAAAAGAATCTCTTAAATTTATCCTTCTAAACAAAGCTCACAGGGAATTAATATAGATTAAACATATGCTTATTGATGATTGTGTCCAGTGTGTCATTTTTAATATATTAGACCACCCACTGAGGCCATACTTCAATGTGCAGTACAAAATACGATTTCCTACCAGCACTGCACTTCTAATTTTGATCTGAATGCTGCATTTGGTTTTCAATGAGACAAAAACCTTATTTAGAGTCTGTGCGCTTTAGGACAATGTTTTCCCTTGCATCAGGTCCCAGTAAAAATTTAGGTTAAGTAAGCAGACATCTACCTGTCTTGACTCAGAAGAAGTGCTGTCAAAGTTGACATCGCTGTTCCCAAACAGCCGGCAATGGCCCACCAGCGGTTCTGAAGAAGCAGTCCTGCTATAATGATAAGTCCACTGAGAGGGTTGTTGACAAACATCACCTGCGATGTTCCTCGCAGTACCCAGTCGATAAACTGGAAGGCTAAAGGTTTATCTGAAGGAAGAGTCAGAAAATGAGTTCTCCCTTGTTTATCCGATTGCTTCCATGAACATAGTAAAATGCAAATCATTTTCAGTCTAGGGTCACCTGCAAGATATAAGAAAGGCCATGCTACCAAATCTTCCCCCTTTTTTTGCCTGCAGGTAAAAGAACCCATACTGAGAGGTGGCCAGCTCCAGCCCTCAAACGGTTCTGGTTTTCCTGAAATCCACCATGAGTAGGCGTGAGATATATTTCCACCCACTGCCTCCACTGTATGCCAATATATCTCACACATAGTCACGGTAGATATCCTAAAAAGCAGGCCTGTTTGTGGCACTTTTGGACCAGAGATGGCCACCCCTGCCATACTGGGTCAGACCAAAGTTCCATCAAGCTCAGCATCCTAGCTCCCAAAGTGGCCAACCCAGCTCACAAGGATCCAAAAGAATAGATGTAATCCTTCTTGCTTATAACCAGGGATAAACAGTAGCTTTCCCAAGTTTTCAAGGCTAATAATGGTTTATGGACTTTACCACCAGGAACTTGTCCAAACTCTTTTTAAAGCCAGCTATGCTTATTGCTTTCTCTACATCCTCTGGCAACAAATTGCACAGTTTAATAGTGGGGTTAGTGGAAAAATACTTTTTCCAATTTGTTTTAAATGTGCTAGCTATTAGCTTCATGGAGTTTCTTCTAGTTTAGTACTATTTGAATGAGTAAATGAACATTCTACCCCACTCAATATTATATAGGCTTCTACCATATCTCCTCTCAGTTGTCTCTTCTCCAGGCTGAAGAGCCTTAATCTGTTTGTATAGTCTTTCCTAATAAGGGAACTGTTCTATCCCCTTTATCATTTTGACTGCCCTTCTCTGTACCTTTTCTAGTTCTGCTATATCTTTTTGAGATGCAGCAACCACAACTGCCACAATTCTCAAGGTTCAGTTGCATCATAGATCGATACATAGGCATTATGATATCCTCAGTTTAATTTCCATTTCTTTCCTCATTCTACCTAACATTCTATTCGTTTTCTTAGCTACAGCTGCACACTGGGCCAAGAATTTCAAAGTATTTTCCACAGTGATTCCAAGATCCTTTTCCTGAGTGATGACACTGAATATGGAACCCAGTATTGTATACATAGAGGGGTAGATTTTAAAAGACCTATGCGCATAAATCCCGGGGATTTATGTGCGAGGGTGCCCTTACACGCGCCAGGCCTATTTTGAAAGACCCGGCCATGTGTGTATGTCCCGGGGCTTCGGTAAAAGGGGTGGGGAGGGGCGGGGCAGGGTGGTCCAGAGGGCAGGGCATGGCTAGAGGTGCACGGCATAGCGGCCATTTGCTGCTGTGCGGGGGATCGCGTGCCGGCAGGGTGCCGGCGTGTGCAACCTGAGCAGCGCAAAAGGTAAAATAAAGATTTGGGGGGGGGGGGGGGGGCTAGGTTAGGGCTAGGGGGCAGATAGGTTAGGGGAAGAGGAAGGGAGGTTAGTGTAGGGGGTTCCCTCCCAGTATGCTCCGAAATTGGAGCGGACTGGGAGGGAACTGAGGAAAGCTGTGGATGTCGGCACGCGCAGGATGCACGTGTGCACCCCCTTGTGCGCGCCGACCCCCGATTTTATAACATGCCTGCACGCGCATGTAATAAAATCGGGCATCCATGTGTGCGTGCCGAGTAGCGTGTGCACATGGACGAGCGCACGCAAGCTTTTAAAATCTACCCCATAGTTTGGATTATTTTTACCTATGTGCATCACTTTGCAATCATCTATATTCAATTTTATCTGCCATTTAGATGCCTGTCTCACAAGGTTCTCTTGCAATTCCTCAGGATTGGCTTATGATCTCACCATGAATAATTTTGTATCATCGGTGAAGTTGATCACCTGACACATCATTCCCTTTTCTAGATCATTTATAAATATATTAAAAAACACTGGTCCCAATACAGATCCCTGGGGTACTCCACTATTTACCTTTCTCCATTGAGATAAATGCCCTTTTTTAAAACAGAATCCAGGGGTGATCTGGGAAACTACAAACTGGTGAACCTGACATCAGTTCTAGGCAAAATGTTAAAAGCTATTCTGAAAAACAAAATTGCTGACCACCTGGATAGACACAGACTAATGGGGCAGAGCCAACATGGATTTAGCAAAGGGAAGTCTTGCCTTACAAATCTGTTAATTTGTTTTTGAAGGGGCTAATAAACATGTGGACAACATAATGTATCTGGATTTTCAGAAGGCATTTGACAAAGTCCCTCATGAAAGACTTAGCAAGAAACTAAAAGTCATGGAAATCGGCAGCAATATCCTATTTTCGATTGGTAACTGGCTAAAGAATAGGTACCAGACAGTAGGACTTGAATGGTTATTATGTTGGCCACCCTCCAATCCTCAGGCACTATAGCTGATTTGAATGAGATTACTAGTAAATTTTATTTTTTAATTTTTCAGAACTCTGGGATGTATACCATCTGGTCTTGGTACTTTGTTACTCTTTATAGTTTGCCGCTTTGCTCTTTTATATCTTCCCAGTTCACTTTGACTAGAATACGTTCCTCTGAATCGTCACCCTCAAAGAATGTTTCTAGGTAAAGACCAAAGCAATGAATTCATTTAGTTTTTCTGCATTGGCCTAGTTTTTCATGAGCACCCCTTTTATCCCTCGGTCATCTAGTGACCCAGTCGACTCCCTCACAAAATGAAAGCCCTGTGTGCCTTTTCCCTCCTCCCTAGACTTCACTCCACCCCAACTCTTCCCCCTTTGTGCCTGTAGGGAATAAAAGCATTCATACTTATTACCAGCATGGGTGCTTTCACCTGCAGAGGGGGATGGGCAATTTTCAGTGGGGCTTGTGCATAAACCTTTGAAATTGCCCTTCTTATGTCACTAAAGGATGCATGATTAAGAGCTAATTAAAGTTTAAAGGTATTAAAATATAAAAAATAACTTGGTTCCTTCTTTGTCATGTAAAAGATGAATGATGCACATGCTATTCATCTTTTTCCTTTTAGTATGGGTTATTTTTATTGTCATGCTTACTCTCTGGGTCATATCTTTAAAAAATATTTTTCCCATTCTTTGCTTGAGACAAAACGTTTTGAAACTTAAGCCCAGCGGGTTTTCCTGAGATTTATCCTTGACATTCATTATATGCTTCTGACTCAGGACATAGGACTTAGCTTGTGGGCAGGCGTATGATAGTAAAACCTTCAGCTTTGCACCCCACCAACTAATTGGCAGTCTACAAGGTTTTAGAGTGCCATGAACTAGTATCCATTGATTAGCTATGCTACGTTTTGTCTTGTAATGGAAACTTATTATTCTCTGAGTTCATGTACCTTTCATCCAGTCTCCAAACTGTTTCATTTCCCCTGAGATATATTTAATTGCATTGCAGATGACTCCTGCTGCCTTATTAGATTCATTTGCGGGTTCAGGTTGTTTCTCTTCTGCCTTCCTTGGAATGGCGACAGCGAGGTGATTCTCCATATTTTCTGATACTTCCAGATTCTACTTAATAATTTAGGTAAAAAAAAGACAGGTAACAAAGTTCACAATGATTTTAAAATAGCAGTTCAAAATTACTGCATTCTTACAATGCTTTACCTAATCACTGGAAACTATATTATATATACAATCTAAAGGAATGTTTATGTTGTTAGGTATTTAACAATTGGGTGCAATATTACCAAATGCCATCCAAAACTCCTGCCTTAATGAGGAAATAAGGAATTACATTACTATTCATTCATATTTTCAAATAGTAACTGCAAAATATGTGTCAAAATTTTGTATAATGGAAGCCAACATATTAATAGGAACATGCACTGAGTATATTGTTAAGTCGTTAATTACAGATTATGGGATCATAAAATAAGATTTAAGCCAATATGCAGTGGCACAAGAAATGGAAGATGAGTGACCTGCAAAATTTCCAAGATATATGAGTGGTCAAGGTTGGGATCATGTGACGTTAATCAAGAAACAGCAAAAGGTAAACCCATTACTAATAGTTTGACACTATAATCAGGTGACATTGTAAGATAAACAAGAGATAACCAAACTAAAATTCTACTTGGTAAAATTATTGAATCCCAAGCAAACAACAAAATGATTAATAAATGAGATTATTCAGCATTATTACCATAGGAAAATGTTTGCATTCATTTTAATAACTTGCCCTCTACCATGCAAAATCCAGAGGTTTGTAAACAATTCTATATAGGAGGAAATCTCCAAGGAAGTATCCCCTGGGCTGGACCAAATATTGCTTTTTAGCATTAGAAAAAAAAATGTTGCGGGCAGAATATCTCCAGATATTTGGCCTTTCACATGACTCAGGAATTATGCTTCCCAATATACAAATTAGGAGGAGATGGTAATGTTACCATGGGCCTGCTGACCCTACACACAATACTCCAAACAGTAGTGTGACTAAAATGATAAAGATACTGTGGATACATTAATATTTCATATTTGTATATAATTGGCATGTTCGGATCATTCATTTGGCGGATCCAGGTGAGGATATCGTCACATGACTTCAGACTCCCTCACACTGCAAGCTTCAGTGCTACTATTAATAGGATGTTTAAAAAGGAATTTAATTTGGGGATTAACATTTAAGGCACTTGTTCTGTCTGAAAGGTATGCTAGAGAGATGACCAGTCAAAACTCATTAAGAAATTCAAATAATACTGAAAACCTGCATAATAATAGTTACAATGAATAATTATAAAACAGAAAGTATGTCCATGCAATTGAAATAAAAGCACTATAAATAGTACAAAGTGCACATATGCTTCATAACAAAAGTTTTAAGTATAGGATTATTTGTAATACAGTGGATAGGTGCCACAGCTATTTTTGAGCTCTCGGACAAATACTTCATTAGCTGCATTTAATAGCATATTTTTTTTTCAATTTGAAATGAATCATTTAAGTCAGGTCATCTAGTTGACAAGAGGGGTTTCTTGCTAACTTCAGCTTACTTAGATGAGCATCTAATGGCGATACCTGGGGTCAGTGCTTTGCTTTCACTCAGTTTTAGCAGTCCCTCCCTATTATAGGATTGGAATGCGGAGCAATTGTTCACCGGGCCTTGTTTAGGCATAATTTACATTCCCCTTGTCAGGGTCCTGCTGATAAGATGCTAGGTTTCTTGCAGAATGTTCTGTCCCTGCTTTCGACACCTTACAATCTACGTTTGAGAACAGCAAGTTTAGGTGGTTTATTGAAGGCACCATGGACAGATAAAAAAATAAACCCAACTCTACCCATTGGGAGTAGATGTTCTGAAGCATGGCCATATTTCTCAATTCTCTACAGTAGAAATACAATTGATTTTCCCCAGGATGGCCTATTTGGGGTGAGGGAGTAAGAGGAAGGAGAGAAAATACATTTCTGGGACCGAGGGCTCTAAACATTTATGAGTTTGGGGGGTTTTTTCCCTGCCTGTCTGGGCTGCCAGAAAAGTGATCTCGTTTATTTACGCAATGCTTATGCCATTTATAAAGCACAAATACTAAATTTCTGACCTTTTAATGCTGCAGATTATGACTGGATTGCTTTGTCTAACGATAAGTGCTTATTATATTAAGCATGCTCTTCATTGTCACAAACACGGTTACAAAATTTGACATGTTTTCTAGCTTGTCTAAGCCTAATGCTGAATGGTCCAGTTTATTGTGACATGCTTTGGCTCATTTCTGTACTGTTTAAAACATTTTCGGCCTCATTCAGAAAGGACCCGATCTGTGCCTACGAAAAAAAACAATCGTTACTGAATAAGGCCCTTTGTGTTTCCATTGACTGGGAGGATCCCAGGGGCAGGACTGAAAATAAATAAATAGATGCAATATAGTGACTGAGCCGAAACAAAACCGGTCACCGATTTTAATTTCAGGCCAAAGCAGGGCCAAACAGCCTGCCAGCCAGTTTGCTTGGGGTGCCCACATGGATGGAGCTTCCTGCAACTTCAAAAAAGGAAAAAAAAAAAAAAATTTCCTCTGAACAAAATCATGAAAACAAAATCTTGCAGAAAAATGTACTGTAGAATTTTCATCCAGCTCTGAAATTTGGTCCGATTTACTAACACTGTTTTCCCATACATCGTGTGGATTTTTTCCTCCATCCCTTGGGTAAGAGATGTCCTGCTTTCAAAACTACGTAAATAAACTGACTTGCAAGCACTTTGCAAAATGTTTTGGTCCATTTCTGCCAAATGTACCATGGGTTAGGAAAATGGATGCTCGTAAACTGAGTGTCTGTTTTCCTATCGTGACCTGACCGCCATCAAGGCATTAAAAAAACATTTTTTTTTCAGCAGTATTTTCTGCTTTTTAGTACTACTTTTGGGGCTCCTCAAAACTTAACACCAGCTCCGTGGCTGGCTATTAGCTGCGTGCTGGTTTGGACACACGTAGCTAATAGTAGCGTTTCAGAGAGTAAAACCAGAGCCTCCTGATTGAGGGCTCTATTTATTTTTTAAAATTTTACTTTCAAATACTGTCTGGTTTTCTTTTGGAACTTGATTCATTGGAACCTTCTGGTTTGATTAATTAAAGCGCATTTCTTCATTAGCTTGGCAGACAGTTTCATTTTTACCCCCTCTCCTTCTTGGGACTTTAACTGTGGGTGGGTCACTTTATTTCCATGTTTATTTTTGCTTTTTTTTAGGTTAAATTGATCCCTTATGTGTTTTATTCCTTGATCAAGTTAGTGTGGTCGTGTTCAGACTTGAAGTCTATAGGAAGCAATAATGAAAAAAGAGCAAGTGCACAGATGCTTGATCATTTTTGAGCAAGGAAAAATCTTAATTTTAGCCTCGAATGTAGTGGTCATGAGGACTGCTTTAGGGGCATGCATGGAACAGGAAGGCTGCATTAGAGAGATGCATACCTGTTTCTCCAGCTTATCCAACAGAGGCACGCTTGGATGCATGTCTTGGGACTGCACTGGCCAGCCAGGGTGTTGAAACTCAGATTCAGAGTGTTTGTAGCCATCAAAGAAAATGTCTGCCATAAGTGGACTATTGGAAGTGTCACAAATGTTGTTCAAAGTACGTCCATTCATCCTTCTTTTGACCTCAATTATGGTAAAGTGTAAAAATATGCAAATCAGTAGGAAATGTCCACTTTTTTTTTTGCAAGAGCAGCATGGCATGCACATGTAAGTAAATGATACTAAGGGCTCCATCTCAGCTAGAGTTAGGAGGCTGGTAGGTTCATAGTAAGTGCTGGTCATAAGTCATGCAAAAATACCTTGACAGTTGCATTTTCCTTTGGAAAATTAATGAAATGGAATATTTTAACAAAATAATAAAAACTCTGGATCACTTAACACATGACAGTTTATCTTTTATCTGGCTATAAATAATTAACTCAGATATGTCGGAGCAAAAGTTTATATACACTGCTAATGCAGTCTTTTGAATTCCATTTATGCTCGCCGTTTCTAGCCCTTAGCAAAATTCTATACTCCAAGTATTAGATTTGTCTTTTTCTCAATGATCTAGCACTTTCTCCTAAAATAAAAATAAAAAAATACCTGTATTTAAACTGAAAAATCCCCAAGCTTTTTCTTTTTATTAAAGGAAATGCAATTATTGCTTTTAGGGGAAAAATATTGCTTTCAGTCAATCCCTAAAAGTTTTGAAATGACTTCTGTAATAGTTTTAAAAAAAATAATGTTTGTGTACAAGCAAAAGAAGAGCTATGAGCTGTAATATAATATCATTGGAATTATCTTCTGAACAGTCATAAATCATGCCATGTTTTGCAGATTGCCCATCCTTAAGATACAGTGCAGACTGTTGAAATGTTGCAGATTTCTGCTTTGGTAACAGGAAACTTCCTTATTGTAAAAAGACTCACCCACAGATTTATACAGAACCTGGTGATGTTTTTAGCAGGGTGCATCATAGCTCACTGAAATACGAAAGCCTGCTAGCAGCCTTGAAAACCTGCAGTGCTCTTCAGTTAGTTTAAGGGAGCAGGGAAAAGGGGGTACAGACAATACTAATTACGTTCCTTGAAAAGATGATACCATGTGAGCCACTTTTATTCTACATTTCATAGTAGTTTGGAATACCACTGCAAACCTAGATGGTCTCTAATTTCAGGTTGACATTGTCTATACCTGCCTATGCCACTGAATTCTTCGGAATGTCTATGATGTGATTTTGCTTGCACCCTCCATATGTTAGAATCCTGTTCTATTGACTGATAGTGTTTGGCAAGTCTTAAAAGGCCTGGGTTTGACTTGAGTCCAGCTCTTGCCTCTGGCTCATCTTGTTATCCATATGGTTGACAAGCCAAGAACAAGCTGAGCCAGGGTTACTCTGCATTCCCCTCCTGCCACCTCCTACCCATCTCACTCTTCCTGCTGCTGCCCCACTACTCACCTCCTTCCCTGCTGCTCCCCAGTGACAGCTAATGCTACACTGCTCAGCTGAGTAGGTTGCGCTACATGGAGAGAGCAGTCCAACACTGTTTCAGTTTAGGCAGTGAGGCTGGTCCGGTCTGGGAGGAAATTAAATAGCATTCAGAGAAGGAGAGGGAACACAGGGGAGGGAAAAGCGAGGGGAAGAAGTTGGGAGGGGGGCGTTAAGGAAGATAGACATGACTGGGAGGAGAGGGGAAGAAGGAATAAAAGGGGAGAGCAAACAGGGAAGGAAATAGGAGAGAGAAGGTCGTAAGGAGAGGGAGGAGATAGAACCGGGTAAGAAAGCAGATGGAAGGAAGCAGGGGAAAGAGAAGAGAGAAAGTAGTGGCATGAGGACAGATGAAGCATGAAGGGAGAAAGGTGAGGCAAGTGACAAAGAAGGAAAAGAGAAGAAAGTGGCATGAGGGAGAAAGAGGAAAAGGAATGAAATACAAGGGGAGAAAGAAGGAAGCGTGAGGGAGAAAGAGATACAGGGAAAAAAGGAAGCATGAGGGAGGAAGAGATACAGGGAAAAAAGGATGCGTGAGGGAGAAAGAGATACAGGGAAAGAAGAAAGCATGAGGGAGAAAGGAAAAGGAATGAAATACAAGGGGAGAAAGAAGGAAGCATGAGGGAGGAAGAGATACAGGGAAAGAAGAAAGCATGAGGGAGAAAGGAAAAGGAATGAAATACAAGGGAAGAAAGAAGGAAGCATGAGGGAGGAAGAGATACAGGGAATGAAGGAAGCATGAGGGAGGAAGAGATACAGGGAAAGAAGAAAGCATGAGGGAGAAAGGAAAAGGAATGAAATACAAGGGGAGAAAGAAGGAAGCATGAGGGAGGAAGAGATACAGGGAATGAAGGAACATGAGGGGGAGAAGATAAGACAGAGAGTGGGATGAGAAGAGAAAAGGAAGGAGGTGAAAGGGGAGGGAAAGGGAACTGGGGGAAAGAGAGAAGGTGGTGAGAGAACAGGTTGAAAAAAGAGCAGAGGGAGAGAGACATGAAAGGCTTGAGGGAGGGAGAAAGCTGAAGAAACAGGCTGCCGGCATACAGGCCAATACAGTACACGCGTTTTCGATGCGCTAGCTTTATGAGGAAAGACTAAAGAGGTTAAGGCTGTTCAGCTTGGAGAAGAGACGGCTGAGGGAGGATATGATAGAGGTATTTAAAATCATGAGAGGTCTAGAACGGGTAGATGTGAATCAGTTATTTACTCTTTCGGATAGTAGAAAGACTAGGGGGCACTCCATGAAGTTAGCAAGTAGCACATTTAAAACTAATCGGAGAAAGTTCTTTTTTACTCAACGCACAATTAAACTCTGGAATTTGTTGCCAGAGGATGTGGTTAGTGCAGTTAGTATAGCTGTGTTTAAAAAAGGATTGGATAAGTTCTTGGAGGAGAAGTCCATTACCTGCTATTAAGTTCACCTAGAGAATAGCCACTGTCATTAGCAATGATAGCATGGGATCTTCTTAGTTTTTGGGTACTTGCCAGGTTCTTATGGCCTGGATTGGCCACTGTTGGAAACAGGATGCTGGGCTTGATGGACCCTTGGTCTGACCCAGTATGTCATTTTCTTATGTTCTTATAGCGTGTCAAAAACGCGCTAGCTTTACCCCTTATTCAGTAAGGGGTAATAGTGCGTCAAAAAACGCACGTCCAACCCCCCCCCCCCCCCCGAACCTAATAGCGCACGCAACATGCAAATGCATGTTGATGGCCCTATTAGGTATTCCCTAGCGATATTAAGTCGGAGGTCCCGAAAGTTAAAAAAAGTTAAAAAAAAAAAATTGAAATCGGCCCGCGGCTTGAAAACCGGACGCTCAATTTTGCTGGTGTCTGGTTTCCGAACCCGTGGCTGTCAGCGGGTTTGAGAACTGATGCTGGCAAAATTGAACGTCGGCTGTCAAACCCGCTGACAGCCGCCGCTCCTGTCCAAAATGAAGCGCTAGGGACGTGCTAGTGTCCCTAGTGCCTCTTTTTGCCACAGGCCCTCATTTGAATACAGAATCGTGCGCACAGAAAGTTCGCCCGCTCTCCCGCGACTTTTACTGTATCGGCCTGATAGAGAGGTATATAAATAGTGGAAAGTCCAACAAAAAAAGAAGCTGAAGAAATTATAGGAAAGCCACAAAATCATGCAATGTTTGAAAGCAGAAGAAGGACCAAAGAAAGAAGAAACAAGAAGACATAAATCACAAAAGAGACATAAAAAGATGGAAAAGGATTTATTTTAATTTTAGCTTGGATTACTTGCTATTTTTCTGTGCTCATTAATTTGACTTGGCTCTTAGAGCCAGGCTAGATTTTTTTGGCTTGGCTCTTGCTTGGTTTATCTATTCAAATATTTGGCTTACTCATCTCTTTTGACTGACAACCTCTAACAGTAAAATGAAATACAAGTTAAATTTTATCCTAAGGGTATTGAGATAGCTGTGTTCAGATCAGTGTTGCTCAAACAAGTCCTCTGGCCCCACCCAGCCAGTTTGGTTTTAGAATTTCCCTAATGACTATGCATGAGATATGTTGGCATGCATGCCCTACAATGTATACAAATTTGGGGGCAGTCAACCTGAAAGATCCATTTACCAGTGGAGAGGATAATTGGGACTTTTCAATGGCATTGTAAGAGAGAATAGTAGAGACTGTAGACCCTGCCCAGATGTCTTCATCCTGGTAGAACAAGAACTGGGAGGACTGAGTTTGTGGAGATCAGGTTATTTTTCTGGAGCTGGAGAACCACTGACTACTTGTGACCCCCCTACCTTCATAGCACACAGTAGAAGAGGGGTGACATATGCAAATATATGTCATTCACTAGCAATATCCTGAAAATCCTACTGGCTCGCAGAATTTAGGGGGTGGTTGTGAGAACTGGTTTGAGCACCACCAGTTTAGGTAACTTAAAGAAAATGGGATTGCAATTTTCCCCTGCAGAGCTTATAGTACCATGGGATTGCAATTTTCCCCTGCAGAGCTTATAGTACCATAAGTAGGGACTGGAAACTGATTTTCAAAGGGACACAGCTGAACATGAGATCTCCATACAAGCCTCCTAAGCCAACATGCTGGCAAGTGCTATATACTGCCATGAAGACAGTCCTAGGTTCAATCCCTGAACTGGGTAGACTGGGGCTTAAGAATGACACCTTGTGGCCATCTCAGGGCCTATGATTGCTCCTGGCCCAATGAGTTGGTATTTTAAAATGGTGCCACTGGCCCTGAGGTGGGTCCTCTTTTGTTGTATGGAAATACAACAATATGACCGAGCAACCAAAGGGTGCTGGACTCAACACTATTTTGAAACACCAATCTGGTGGGGAAGGAGGTACCAGGGATTTCTCCTGCCCCATTTGGACTTCAAAGATCAATATTGGGATGGGGCAGGCCTAGTGTGCCTTGAATTTTTTAAGTTTTTGTGATGGGAGCTATTTATTATTTTACTGTCTTGTACTGTATTTTTTTTAAATGTCTGTAATTTATTTTATTTTATTTTATTTTATTTTAGATTTGTAAACTGCTCTGGCCAGATCTGGTATCTGTTGATTGGTTTAAAAGAATAAATAAATAAAATACAAAATTTAAAGATCAACAATGTAGTAAGAGGCAACTGGGGTAGGAGTGGGGACAGGAGCAGGGGCTCCTTGGATTTTTTTTTATTTTTGAGTCACTGTTTGGTTTTTGTTTTTGGCAGAAGGAAGTCCCAATTTGCTTTTTCTTTTTTTTCATTCATCTTGCTTATTTCATTTCAAATAAATGAAACGAAACAAAACGAAAACACACAAGAAACCTAAAAAAGCAAAACAAAACGAAAAATGTAAGTGCATGGCCCTTCGCTGGCAGCAAACTAGGCTGTGCTCCAGGGAAACACACATTCAGAACCTTTCAGGAAGATACATGCACCTGAAAAATGATTGCAATAATACATTTTAGTAAGCCAGAAGGTAGGCAACCTTTATTTACAAAGCATCACTTATAACTATTTCATTACAGCCAATGAATATTTTTTTTCTCCACTTATCTGTCCTTAACTGACAGCAGGACTTGTCCTGTAATCAAGTCAGTAGTGGAAGGCAAAAGGAATATAACTATGTAAATATCCAGTGTCAGTAATATTTTCATTTTAGAAAAGGTTCTGAAATACTTTGAAGCGCCTTCCAGTTGAAAAAGAGTGGAAGCCAGTTGGCTTATCAGCGATGGCTGAGTTGGTGGCAGTTCTTTGTGAAAACGTGCTAGGGGTCAGCAGAACCGACTCAGATTCGATGTCAAACTCCTAGCATTATTGTTGACTCTCTAAAACTGCTGTCAGTGGGCAGCAACCCACAAACATTCGCACTCAGCCACGGCAGGCTGCACTTTCAGCTGCCGATTAGAAAGCTGCAGGGAATACCCGTGAGGTGGCCACAGACTGCCAGCAGTTCTGAAGGACAGGCCCTGTCTTTCCTTGTTCGTAGGTGCAGCTGCAGTGGCCTCTTGTGGCTATTGTCTAAGCTTCAGCTGCCTGTTGGTTCTGAAAGCCCTTTCTGTACATAAAGGGACTCATTTTCCATCCCATTTGCATGCACGAAACATGTTTTTCTATGCAAGGAAACAGCTGTTCTAAAACTGATCGGGGCCCAGGGAGTATAAAAGTGTGCGCCTACCTTGGTTTCACGAGCACTTTTATGTGAACTGGAGGCAGGTGTTCCCGGGGGGAGGGGGCAGCGTTGGGACTTACACACATATATCTTTCTATTTACAAAAAAAATATGTGTGTAAAGTTGAGCCCTGGCTAGTGTGGAAGGTCAATTTGAAAATTTGCACTAAAATCTGCATTTTAAAGGTAGGTGCAAACTTTACCTCAGCACACACACAGTTTATAAAATTGCCCTCTGAGAGGATAATTTTCAAAAGCCTTTCTGGGGGGTAAAACCAATTTTTTTGCCTGCAGAAATGGACTTTTAAAAAAACTGCCCACCTATTAGGCAGAGAAACTTCCTCGTGTGTGCTTTGTGCCCTCGGACTGACCGCAGGCTTTCCTGGGGCCTGAGTCAGGGGGGGAAGGGTTCGCACTTACTTGCATCTGTTGGAAAATTCAAGCAGGCCTGAACAGAAGATGCAAGCGCATATGAGTGGATTTGGGGAAATTAATGTTCAAAGTGGACCAAAGGGCATAAGTTCACTTTGAAATCTGGAGGACCACATTCAAAGATGTTTTTTCCGGGTAACTTTTCAGTTACCTCAACAAAAACCTTTAATTAAAAATCACCCCTCCCCATCTAGATTTCACATGGGTTACTCTTTACCAGAGGAAAATTTAACCGGGTAGAAAGGTGGAGGACGTTGATGCTCTCGGGAGTGGCTTTAGTTCAGCAAGGAGATCTATTGAGTGCTACCCGGCCAAACTTACCTCGGTGAGTATCGTCTGATAGGAAGCTGCCTTCAAGTTACGTGGACAGGTTTATGCAGGTAACTTTAGGCAAGTAGGTTCAGCAGCAGGCTTACCTGGGTAAATCCCACTGCATTTCTTTCCTAAACTGGCCCGTCCCACCGCCCATGTTGCTGCATTATAGACCAGAGCTTCCCAAATCTGTCGCGGGGGGTCCCCGCAGCCAAGCGAGTTTTCAGGACACCCACAATGAATATGCATGAGATAGATTTGTGCATACGGAGTCTCCGTGGTAATACAATTTTATCTTCTGTGTCAAGAGGCACAAGCAGGCCTGAAAACCTGGCCTGCTTGTGCCTCTTGAGGACCTGAGTTGGCCGCCCCCTGCAATGGTAGTTCGCAGCAGAGGACAGGTCCAGAGGCTGCCCATAAGCACACTGCGACTTTACCAGCCGGACATGCTTGTGAGCTCCCTACCAGGGCTGACCTTTTGCAAATCTGCAGGGAGTTTCATGCAGGCTCTGCTTTCTGTTTTCCAAAGTGACCTTCCAGGGTTGCCGTAAGCTGCTTGCCTGCTTCTTTCCTTCAGCTATCAGCTGCCAAGCCCCTGGAGAGAGGCACTGACTTCATGTACTCTGCCAGCCCTGAGGGCATGCACTGAAAGAATTAAACAAGTTATCATCCTCCCACGATGTTAAAAAGTAAATTCTCCTTGGGTGAGCAGTTGAAAATGTAACCAGGGCTCAAGAAGTGGAAACTGACAACTCCTATGCAAAGGCTTTTTTTTTTTTTGAACAATTTGTTTTTCCTTCTGAGCTTTTAGTGCTCTCTGCGTTTAAATGAGGAGAGCAGAGCCCTGTAAGCATTTAGCATATATTACAGTTATCAGAACTGGAACAACCAAACGCAGCTGCGTTGCTCGTGCAGGATATCAGCGGCAGACAGCTGTCCATTTCTAATCTTGCTTTGCCAGGAGCCAACTGCCATCGCTGTCACTGAGCATCTTCCGTGAGGAGCAGACTTCAGGGTGCAGCTCTGTTTTTTTCCTGCGCTCCTGCACGAGCGAGTGCCTCAGACCTGTTCACATCACAATGCCCAACATATGTGGACCTTGCAGCCTTTGAGAGATGGGTGAGGGAGGGGGCGTGGCATGCCATGGACGGATTTCATATTTCCAGAGCCCCAAGAAAATATTGCCTCAGGTAGAAAACACCATGACATCAACTCCTTCCAGGAAGGTCATTTTCAGCAAACTTTAGCCTGAATTTTCAAAGCAGACTTAGGTGCCTAGGGTCTGCGTTTGAAAATCAACGGCGTGTGCACAATCCAGGGTGCCAATGCACACAAGCATTTTTGAAAATTGATGTCCCCTACTGCCACTCTGCTCCCACTGCTCCCCAGAAGACCCCTTTTTGCTGTGCGTGTAAAAGTACGAGTGGGATCACTTCTGTGCGCACTGTGACACCTGCAACCTCAGTGCAACTTTCAAAAGCTCCCTTCTGCACGTAGATCCCCACTGGATGTCCATAAATGCTTTTGAAAATGCAGCCCTGTGAGATTATTAAATGTGCAAACATTTCAAGAAGGGTTGTTTTAAAAAAAATGTATTTAAGTAATGGTTTCCTAATCTGTTGTACTCATGCTGCTGACACAGCTTTATAAACTTCTCCGGCTAACTTTGGAGGTATATTGCCGGCTATCTTAAAATTAGCTGACTACCTATAGCCACCTAACATTAGGGCAGCTCTTTGGCCCGAACAGGCTTAGCTGGCTAAGCCATCCGGTTAACTATGAATATTGGAGTTAGCTGCCTAACTTAACCAGCTAGCTCAGCTTCTCCCTGTTACGCCCCAGGAACGTCCCTAATTTAGCTGGCTAAATTCTAGCCGGTTAATCTTAACCGGCTAGGATTCAGTCAGCTATGTGCCCAAATATTCATTTAGCTGGCTAACCTCTGAGTTAGCCGGCCAAATGCTTTTGAATATGGACCTCATGATGACATAATGAAGGGCAAGGAAAGGGAGGTGGGAAACGGTGCTTTGACGGCAGCGTAGGTGGATTCCCGAAGCTTATTCGGGCGTCATCTCTTTTTAATTCTACACAAGTGTGACTTTGCAGAGGTAAAGATCGAAAAACTATAAGCCCACCATAATGAGAACCGGATTACAACGCAAGCATTAAACATGGCTTACATCACCACTGTACGCCTGTACAACACATCGGCAGCCTGAAAGGGCACAAAACCTGCCACGCGAGGCTCTGAGCAGTGCGTCTACAGCACGGCTCTGGGTTTTAATTATGCAGAGTATGAAAAAAAACAAAAACAAAAACATAGCAACAGAAATGACGGAACAGTATTACAGTCAGAGTGATAAAGAAATATTGAGCCATTAATCACCGAGCAGTCGCTGTTGCCCTGCAGGGGCTGGGAGAGATTGGGTTTAAATCGGGGCACAGGATTTGGGCGGCTCCCTGTGGTGCTGTATTATGCATTTTCGTTCAGGGCCTGGAAAAGGGGAGCTGTGGGGGAATTAAATCTGGGAGGGGGGGGGGGGGGGCGGTTTATTGTGTGACCTGGCCCTGTTGCTTTCCCCAGTCTGAATTTGGGATTCTAAAATGATTATTTTCGCTGTACTGTTACGTCCAAGTGATTCCCCAAACTTTTCAATGGAAGGGTCACATAGGAAATTGCAAATCACCAGGAAGGTTTTCTAAGTGGGGGGAGGGGGGGAGGAGGGAGAGCATGCCTGGCCCATTGGACGATGTCAGATTCTGGGAACCGGAGAAGACAGGCTTCCCACAGGCGTGGCAGAAGGTGGCATGACAGTAAAAATTGAATTACAATTCTTGGAAGTTGGCAAGCCTGCCACACCCCTGAGAACCCTGCTCCCTGTTTTCATCTTCACCCCATCTACCCCCTCTGAGATGCAAGTGTAACCCCACCCCAGCGTACTTATCCTGCACGGGTGGGGCCATAAACGTATGTGTAAGTTCTTGGGGGCTGGAACCCTGACTAGGTCTTCTCTGCTGCTTCTCCAGGGTGCGAATCCTTTCAGGGCCCAGTGCAGGGGTGGCCGGCATCCTTCTGGTTATCCCCGGGAGAGGACTAATCTCTCTCTCTTTTCTGTGAGTGCTGCATGCACTGAGTTAGTGTCCAAAATTAAAATCTTTACTGATAACTTAGTTACAAATGCCAGAATAAATATGTTTCCAGTACTGCAGTCTTTTCTCTCCTTGGTTGTTCAGCTCTATCTGTGCAGGAATCTTTCAACAGGCAAGGGACCCTGGCCCCTCACCTGGATTAGGTAAAGTGGAGGTCCCGGTGGGCACAGGGTAACCTTTAAGCTGGTCAGGAAAGGCCCTTCCACGGTGGCCAAAAATCCTGTCCTTACCCAGGGGCTGAGGACTCTGGATAGGTGTCCTCCAGGATCTTTACGGTCCTTGTACTCACGGTTAGCATTAGCAGTTCCTCCATTTCCTTAGAATTATACAGACTCAGCCCCTCCTCTTATGGGAGGGACCCTGGATGGAGGTTTCTTACCCTGCTCCAATGCAGGAAGGAAGGGGCAGCGAAAAAAAAAAATCTTCCTCCTTGTCTGGATGTCTGAACTTAATGTCCTTCTCCCTTAACCAAATATAATACCGGGGTTCTCCTCACAACAGGTCGCCACCTCTGAGGGCAGGTCTTCCCTATCCCTGGAAGTGAAAAAAAAACCAAAACAAAAAACAAGACCGATAACTTGGAAAAGAATTTATTCTAATAGAACGGAACATGCCCGACTCTGGCCAAAGGTTCGCTCTACGGCTGCATCAGGGGCTCTTTTCTTATTCTCCTGTTACTAAAAATCCATAAATGTTCCTTTGAAAATTACCGAATTTAGCATTTCTCTTATGTCCCCTCCACCTTTCACCACCCTGCTTTCAAGCTCCCACACAACTTGAGTTTATTCCACTCAAAGTTATCCTTCTGAAGTTGCAGAGGAGATTCTCTGATCCAAAACGTCACAGCCTCCGGCTGCATGCTCTTCCAAGGACCATCTGGTTGAAAGCAGAGTGGTAGTAGAGACTGGTGAAAGGTGGAGGGGACATAAGAGAAATGCTAAATTCGGTAATCTACAAAGGAACATTTATGGATTTTTAGTAACAGGAGAATAAGATAAGAGCCCCTGATGCAGCCGTAGAGCGAACCTTTGGCCAGAGTCGGGCGTGTTCCGTTCTATTAGAATAAATTCTTTTCCAAGGCATCGGTCTTGTTTTTGTTGTTTCACTTCCGTGGCTATCCTAGACCGATTACCGTCTTGTTTTGTGCTGCCTTCCCTATCCCTGGGCATCCCAGACACAGGGTTCCCCGGGCCCAGGTGTCCAGAGAGGCTCCTACCACAAAAAATCTCAGAATCTCAAAAAACAACCCAGAGGGGTATCCGAAGCAGCTAGGGAGCAGACCGTCAGGACCACCCTCCCGACCCTGGCCAGGATTCCCAGGCTGGGTTAGCCTGTTTTCTCCAACTGGGTGTGAAAAGTACAACAAAAGGTAAGAACCTACCACCCCCTCATGCTCCAAAACCAATAAGGCACTACCTTCAGACTCTCAGGAGAGAGCGGTTATAAAGCCTCTCAGGGGGACGGCCATTCCCAGGCCCCTCAGAGGGAGGGGCTGAATTTGAATGGCTCCTCCCCCCACTCACTAACCTGTTCTATCTACCATTTCCCAGGATGATGGGGTTACCCGTACATGTGTGTGTGTATATGTGGTGCACTTATTCACTCTCCTCCTGTCACTTTCACTGCTTCCCCCCTCCCTTCCCACTCCCTCTTTTCCCTTTTCTTCACTTTGCATTCCCTCCCTTCCCCTCCTTCTCACTCCCTTCATTCATTTCTCTCATTCACTCCCTTCCTCTCCCTTCTCATGCACCTCTTCCCCTCCCTTTCCCCTTCTCTTTTTCCCCTCCCTTCCTTTCACTTCACTCTCACCCCTCCCATTCACTCCCCTCTTTTCACTCCATCCCTCCTATTCACCCCTCCCCTCTTACTCTTTACATTCACTTCCTTTCCCTTCCCTTCCCTCTCCTCTCTCATTCCCTCCCTTACTCACCCCCAATTGTTTCTTTGAGCAGCATGGATTGGCCACCTCTTCTCTTGCTAGGTGGGCCTGGCCTCCTCGCCAATGGCCTTTTTCAGACTTTCCACCACAGCATTGCATTAAAAAAAATCCCTAACCCTTTGAGGCCGATGCAATACGGTGCGCTCAGCCGAGCACACTGTTAACTGGCAGCTGGATGCGGGTAGAATGGGCGCTAATCAATCCCCTAATGCAATAAGGGGATTAGTGCATATTCAACGCGCGTCCAATGCAGAGTGAATCTAATCGTTATGATATTAAGTAGGATGAAAAATAAAAGAAACAAAAGTAAAAAAAAAAAAATTGACAGTCGGAAACCGACGCCGCCTTGCTAATGCGACCCCCAAATTTAAATATTGCATGGCACCTGGGGAGCGTTAAGAGAGCGGGTGCTGACTGTTCAGAGTCCGCTTTCTATGTGACTTTATTGCATCGGCCCCTTTCTCGGGGAGGGTCTGTCTGCACTAAGAAAAACTATGGCAGACCCGCAAACTTAGCTCAGTGAACCATGTCTGGTCCTCAGGCTGTAGTTTGGAGGCCCCCCCTTTATATCAAACAGCAATGGGATATAAAACTGCCTTGGGTATCCTTCTCTGAAGAGGACGATGATCTATAAATACAAACAGAAATAGAGAAATGGAAAAGCAACTCTCCATTTTTCACAAGGATTCAGTGAAGTGCACCGTGCATAACTGCAAACTTCACTCACATTCACACCGATTGCAGTCCGGGGAACATTTGCAGATGCGTGCATCACTTTATGTGAAATCTGCAAAGTGACTACCAGACATCTTTGTCCTTTTTTGCATGGCCTGATGAAAGCATTTCTCAAGAGTGATGCCTAACCCTGGAGCCAGAGCTGTCAGACTGATGAAACGAGCAGCATGACTAACGTCAAGAGCTCAGAGCCTGCAGACATGAAGGAGGTGAGTACACCTGCTTCTCTTTAGTACAGAGCATTGTGCTAATTGATTTGGCACTGAGGCTTGGCAATGGGACGAGGGCAGAGGCCAGGAGGATGGAGGAGTCTCCATCCCTCTCCACCACCAGTTTCTACCCCCCATTTCCTTCTCCTCACTTGGGCCTGTGGCTTCTGTTAACTAAAGGCCTTTGCACACAAGGCTCCTTCCCCTTTCTCGCCTGGCTGGATCATCCCCGCCCACTTTCTACACACATTTCACTGCTTGGTCTCTCACTAGATTTCTCCTTTTACCACAAGTCCAATCGGTCTTGTCAGCTGCATGCTCTCCTTCACAGCCGGTCAGTTTTCTAACCCAATCTCCTTTCTTTTTATGGGATGAGCACTTAAGCCCACTTTGGAGGATACTGCCAGGCCTGGTTACATTTCCAGTGCATGGTGTTTGTATGTAGTCTGAAACAGAAAAACCCTCCCTCTAGCCCCTTTCTGCACATGCCATACCTGGGGAATTTCTGACTTATCTTCACCCGGAGAGTCAGTGTGGATTTGGAGGATGGGGATAGCGAAGGGGCAGGTGCATGCATCACTTTCTCTGTTCCATTCCCCCCATACTCTCTCATACACACATTCTCCTTCTATCTTCCCTCTCCTCCAGGAATGACACCAATACTCTTGCCCTCCATTCCTAAGCTCTACCCAAGCACTCTCCCTGTTCCCAGCCCCAAGGCCAAACCCAGCTCTCTCCTCCCTCCTAGATACAGGCACACAGGAATCGTGCAAGGAATCTCAATCTTAAGAAAACAGTCCTCTGTTTTGTGCTCCAGCCCCTCCCCTCCCCTCCCAGGCAGCCAGGCCTGGTGCCACCTGGTGTGCAAACTGTGGCAGACCTGGGAGGCGGTGTCGGGAGTAGGTACCACTGTGGACACGATTCCACCGCTGGTGAAAGAAACTGAAGGCCCATGTGGCCACCAGTGGACTCCATCCCTCTGGTGACAAATGAAGCAGGAAGCCTGTGGGACCACCAGTAGACCCTATCCCACCGGCAGCGGAAGAAACAGAAGACCCATGCAGCCAGTGTTGGACTCCATCCCACTGGCAGTGGAAGAAGCTCATCCTGCAGCTGCTCCTCAGGTGCTGGCCCCACCGTAATTCATGAAGCTAGCAATTTTTCATAAGAGCTGAGAATACAGGAAGTGCTATCACTACGAGTGTTGAATTACCATGGGGCCAGCATGCAGGATGAACTGCAGGAAGTGTTGCAGAATGGCTGCTCTCCCCAATGAAGATGGTACAGGCTGGCGGCAGAGGCAGCAGCAGTGGAGGAATGACCTGTGGACCCTGACTGCCTGGTCTGCATGTGTGTGTTAGTAAATGGGAGCCTGCCTGTAGAGTGTGTGTGTGTGTGTGTGTGTGAATGGGAGACTGCCTGGGATGGGTGTATGTGTGTGAATGGGAGGCAGCCTGGGATGGGTGTGAGAGTGTGTGTGTGAATGGGAGCCTGCCTGGGATGGGTGTGTGTGTATGTGTGAATGGGAGCCTGCCTGGGATGGGTGATTGTGTGCGTGTGGAGCCTTCCTAGAATGGGCAATGTGTGTTTATGTGTGTGTGTGTGTGTGTGTGTGTGTGTGTGTATGAGAGAATGGGAGCCTACCTGGCATTTGGGTGGATGTGAATGGGAGCCTGGGGTATGTGAGAGTGAATGGGAGCTTGTCTGGGTTGTGAATGTGTGTAAGAGAGAGAGAGAGAAAATGGGCTGCAGGTGGATCCCAACCTACCAGCAGCTGAAATGAAGAGGAGGTCCCACGGCTACTGGCAGATCCCAACCAAAGAAGATCTGGAGATGTCTGGGAGCTTGTCTGAGAGGGAATGGCTGTGTGTTTGAACTTGTGTATGTAAGAAAGAGGAGAAAGTTTGTGCACCTCACTCTCATTAATCCACGACAATCCCAGAGTGACTGGAAATTCATGCTCTCAGGCATGGAGAGCGTGAATTTTTAAAATCCTTTCCAGTTTTATTTTCAGGTGTTATTTAATGTGTCTGCTGTTTTGAAATATTTTATTGGTGTTTGGGACATTAAAAAAAATAATTGTATATGAGTTTTAATTTTTCGATCTTTTATTTGTCATCTGTTTTTCGAATGTTATTATTAATGTTTTTTTACTATAATGATTATGTACTAATTTTATCTCTTGATTTTATTGTTTGATGTTTGAGGAATGATAATGGTTTTGTTTTTTTATTGTTACACTGCACAAAGAGTGTGGATTCTTGTGGTTTCCAGTTCAGGCTTTGTCATGTTTATATTTCTCCTTTATAATTGCACTATTCTGTATTTGGTGAGGGTCTCTTTATGTACTGCATGTGCAACTGGGGTGAGGCATTCTCTAATAGGAAGTGTATTAGTGCTTTAAGGCTTTCAGAGGGTCAAGCCCACACGCAACACATGTTACAATAGGCCTAATACCATATGGGTTCCAAGTGTGTTTTGAAAGGATTTCACGTTGGCATCACAGTAGTGCAAGTAAATATAATGTAAGTGAAATTTTTACCTTAGAATATGGTACTTTGATATTTTTCATGCAAAATGTTATTATTAAGGCAAAACTATTAACTGTGTGTGTGGAGCGGGTCAAGGGGGGAGGAATGGGGGGTGAGGGGTATTGTTCAAGGCTTTAAGGTTAACCAGGGAAGAGGGGGTGGTGGTTTTAAAGTTTGTATCACTGACTGAATTACCCATTGATATGCTTGATATGTTCCTTAGAGAACAATGTTCTGAGGTATTTTTCTCCTTTTTTTTTTTTTTACAGTATTCTTTTGACAATTGCTAAATTAATTTTTAAAAACGTTTTTTGTGAAGGCAATTTGTGGTTTTGACTATATGGTCTTGTACTTTCATTTACCTGTTGTTGTTGGAATGTGCAAATGATGGAGCATACCACTATCTGAAAGATATCCCAGTAACTTTCCACTACTGGTGGCCTTCCAGATTGCATTCTGCAAAACTCTGATCCTCCACAACTGTAAAATGCCTTCACACCTTTAATCTCTTGCAAGATCACCTGCCTCTCCCTCTGAAACCTTGGGTGCTACTGCTAGTGTTGAGGTTGAGGATGGACAAGGAGAGAAAAAGCCAGGGTCATCTCTCACAATCTCCACTACTGCCGGTGGTCCCACAGGCTTCCTGCTTCTTTTGTCACCAGAGGGATGGAGTCCACTGGTGGCCTTCTTGCAGTTGCTCACTGGATAGCACGCTAGGAACTAGACTTCCCAAACCCGTTTAACTGCTAGAAGGTCAATAATCTGCGAGTCTGAAAATCTCTCACATGATTAATCTGAATCGATAGCCTTTCTAAACATTTGCTGCAGACTCTGCTCAAGGGAAACAGAGGGGGGCCGCAGTGCTGGGTTTTGGGCGCTCCACTCCTAGTGATCCACCATTGCCGATGCTGATGATACCCTCCACTGATTCTGCCTTCTTCTGCCCCCTACACCATAGCAACAGTGGCAATAGGAAGGAACTCCCATCTGCTCTTCCCACTTCTTACTGAGCCTGCAAGTGCTTCTTTACTGCTTTCTCCCTTCTAACAAAATCTCTCTTTATTTTGGGCGGGGGAATCTTGGTCTTATCACTACTACCATTAGCAGTGCTGCTTATGCTGGCGCTAGGTCCTTGTGGGAAAAAAAGCCTTCCCTCTTCCTCTGCCCATGTCCTTGCCACAGCTTCTCATTGATGCCAGGGGGCATGATAGAATTGGAAACACTCAGATCACCAGGGGGTTTTTAGTTTTATAATGCAATCTACTCTGTACATCCAGTTCTTGCGTGGACAAGCACAGCAGAATAGACCAAAATCACTTTTGTTACAAACTATGCATTGCTCCGCTGTCTGCTTGCTGACGAGGCTTAGTAACAAAGTGACAAAGTGTGTGGGAGAGTCACCTACATAGTACATCGACTCCTTTTTCTGCACACAAAGAGGGCCGATGCAATACAGTGCGCTCAACCGAGCGCATTGTTTAACCCGCCGTTGGACGGGGGTTGTGTAGGCAATAAGGGTTATTAGCACCCACACAGCCCACGTCTTCACAACCTGTTGTCTGTTGTCCCAGTAACACTGGGACACAACCTGTTGTAGGTGTCGCAGTGTTAACAGGACAACAGACAACAGCCCACCTTGCTTTCTCCTTAATTATATGCTTCTCTTTTTTTTTTTTTTAACTTTTTATTTCACTCTAAAAATGTTTCAAGGGGGAGCTAGAGTGAAGGAAGGAGAGAGCTGCCAGCCTAACCAGCCAGCCTAACCCAGAGGATAACCGTGCAACAGGAGCCCCTGTGAACATCTTGCCGTGAGGACAGCTGAGATGCGATTGACGACGTGAGGGGCGTGGCTACAGACTATAAGAACTGCTGTAGCGTGGCCTACTACCGGGGAGCTAGAGTGAAGGAAGGAGAGAGCTGCCAGCCTAACCAGCCAGCCTAACCCAGAGGATAACCATGCAACAGGACCCCTGTGAACATCTTGCCGTGAGGACAGCTGAGACGCAATTGACGACGTGAGGGGCGTGGCTACAGACTATAAGAACTGCTGTAGCGTGGCCTACTACCGGGGAGCTAGAGTGAAGGAAGGAGAGAGCTGGCAGCCTAACCCCGAGGATAACTGTGCAACAGGAGCCCCTGTGAACATCTTGCCGGTGAGAACAGCTGAGACGCGATTGATGACGTGAGGGGCGGGGCTACAGACTATAAGAACTGCTGTAGCGTGGCCTACTACCGGGGAGCTAGAGTGAAGGAAGGAGAGAGCTGCCATTTTACTTGCAGTTCAGATTTTTAAAAAAGGAGGAAGTCACGTGGGGATGGGCAGGTTGAAAAAGTGCTTCACTTTCATTGGTCTACCTCCTTTCTTGTCTCTTCCCACACTGGCTCCACCCTGTCTAACTTGTAGTATTTCCTGCCCTGTAGAATATATTGCATTTGAGAATGAATGAAACTCAAATTGTCCAAATTTTTTAAGGCACTATCTACTCATTGTGGAAACCACAATCCAAACCAAAAATGGGCTCTTTTGTCCCATTTATTTCAAACAAATGCACATCCCTACCCATCTGTACCTTCCTATTGAGCTTCCAGAAGTCTTGCTTGATCTGTGGCTTACTTCTTCTCTTCTCTTTCCCTTTGTGCCTCTCCAGTGCATCTGTGAATTCTGTCACTGTTTTGGCTCCTGTAATATCATGAATCATGTTTTATATCTCTTGATTTTGTTGCTTGATGTTTTGTGATGAACGATGATGTTTCTATTTTTCCATTGTTGCTCTGCATAATACAGTCAGACTTGCTGTGGTTCCCGGAGCATGGGTGTCAGTGAGAGCGAGTGAGCCAGTGAGCATGTGTGAGTGACTGAGCTAGACAGAGAATGAGCTAGCCAATGAGCATGTGTGAGCAAGAGGACTGTTTAAGCCTGTGGGCATGTGTGTGAGCGAGTGAACCAGTGAGCATGTGTATGAGGAAAAGCGTGCCAGTGAATCTGCATGTGAGCCAGTATGTGTGAGCCAGTGAGCGTGTATGTGAGAGAGAATATAAGGGAGCTTGTGTGAAAATGAACAAGTGTGTTAGAGTGTGTATATGTATGAGAGAGGAGAAAGTTTGTGCATATCCAAAGTGGGGAGTATGGGGGAGGAGAGGACCAGGATTGTGTGCAAGGCTGTAATGCCTATGACATCTAATACTCTTGCAGCAATCATGGCTGCACAAGAGAAAGAAGGATTCCAGCTGGCACTGTGTAATTTTGGGTTAGTGGCTCTCCCCAGTCTCAGTCAGGGCTTAATATTCTCTTTTTATAATCTCAGGAAACAGTATGGGTCACTTCTGGGCCTCCTCCCCCCTCACCTCCCCTGGAATATGTAGGCCCAGCAGAGCTTGGGGAACCATAAAAGCAGTAGACCGTGTAGCCTGCGGTCAACAGGAATGCACTGGAGTGGTTGGAAGGGTGGCAGAGAAGTGGCGGCAAGCATCAAACACGGGAAGGAAGAGAGTCAGACAGGAGGAAATGCCTGAGCAATGTCGAGGAGGCTTCTGTCTGAGGTGACTGTACTGAGCTCTGGTTGTGGAGCCAGCGAGCCTCCTAGAGAATGGGATTGGGAAAGGAAGGGGGCTGCTGCAGAATGAGAGCTTTTTACATCAGGATGCAGCAGTGCTGGGCTGGGGACACTCACTGGGCAGGCACATGAGCAGCAGCACAACTGTGAGCAACATGTCAGAGATAATGTGTGTGTGTGTGTGTGTGTGTCAGAGAGAGCCACACACACTTATACACACACTTTGTCCATGTCTGAGCGAGAGGGAGTGTGTGGGTGTCTTTCTGACACAGACACACACTCTCTTAATGTGTGGGTGTGTCTTTCTGTTAGAGAGAGAGAGAGTTTGTCTATGGGAAGCGTCTGAGAAAGTGTGCGTGTGTCAATGTGTATGTGCCAATAAAGTTTTTGCAATCTAAAAGTCTGTTTGTCTGACTGAGCGCGTGTGTATGTGTCTCTGACACTGGCTAGCGGTTCGGTTGTCTCATTATTTGCAACTGGTTCAAGAGCTGATTGGTTGGCAAGACCAGGAATCCAGGATATATCTCTTTAAGAAATATAAGCAGGCTTGTGGGGGGCCCCAACTGATTTGCATGGATTGAATGGGAGCTGCATCTCTGTTCACCCCTGGTCTGGAATGTGCTCAACTCCTTAGTTATTTAGGAAAGATGGAGTTTATTTTGGAGATATTTTGGCTCAGTTTTGCCAGGTTCTGGGGTTGACTTGACACATGCTGCAGGGAAAGTGATGAAGGTGTCAGATACCCCACTGGGCAGTTTTGAAAAAATCTCCAAGCTGATATTTTCTGCAATCCACCCCTGCCTCATGCCTAGAGCTTGTGTCTGTTGCAAGTTTTGGTGGCCAATCTGTTGTGCCACCACTGTTTTCAGAGAGCTGCCCATGACGTGCCTGCTGTACCAGCTGCTGCATATTTATGGATCACCACAGAATTATGCACATTTTTAGTAGACGATGCCCTTATTTAACAAAATCTTTTTATTTTTTGAGCAATGTATCATAATTTTGTACTCCACCAGTACTTGTTTGACAGATCTCTCTCTTTCCATATATACGTGTATATCTATATCTATGTATATATAAGGTTATCGTTGGGGTTTAGTGGACCCTTGGGCCGGCTGTGCAGATGAAGAATGGAAGAAGAGAGAGTTCCGCAGTGAGAGATGGCCGGGAGGCGGCACGGAGCCGGGAGACAGGACAGGAGCTTCACCACCGGAAGCCCGCGGTCCCCCCGGGAGGAGCCCGTGAGGACCCGGGCCGCTGGGACTTAGGAGCGGTCTCCCGGAGCAGGCTTGAGCAGATGACGATAGTCCGAGGTCAGGGCTGGCAGCAGACGAGGGAGAACCGAAGACGTGCCAGAGTCAGAAACCAGGAGGACAGTCCAAAGGTCAGGAAGGCTGGAGCAGGAGCGGAGGCTGGGTCAGGAGCGGAGGCTGGAGCAGGAACTCGGGAGCTGGAGCAGGAACTCGGAACAAGGAACGACAAGGCAACTAGTAACTCCGAGGAGTGAACCCTGTTGCAAGGCAAAGTCTTCAGTCAGACGCCGGGTTTAAATACCCTGCGGGCATCTGACGTCATCTTGGGGGCCGGCCGCGGTTTCGTGCCACTGTGCCTTTAAAAAGTTCCCCCTTGCGCGCACGCACACGTGCCTAAGGTGGGGGGGGGGGGGGCGGAGCCTGAGATTGGAGCTCAGCGGCGTCTCCCTCATGGGGACACCACCATGGAGAGGCCTGACAAGGCCCAGCAAACACCAGACTTCGTTGCAGGGCTCGGGGTGAAGGAAAGGTAAGGACCCGGTCGTGAGTCCAGTGACCGGGAACGCAACATATAATATGTGTGTGTGAAGTGAGGAGGCTATAGTTGCGAAATATATATCTTTTAAAAATCTGAGCCCACTATTTTGGGCTAAAAAAAAAAAATGAATTATTATACGCTTACAATGTTTATATTTTAAAAATTCTGAGACCCAGATCTACTAAAGCTTTTTCTCATTTTGAGGTACCGCATAGCGGTAAAATTCCATGTATGCATACTGACTTCACCAAGTATTTTATGCAGACAAGCTCATTCTGAAAATCCCCGGGTAGTAAGCCAAGAAACATGCAGGTATTTACTCGTGGAAAGTCACACTGCCTCATCGGAAGGGTGTATCTTCTGTGTGTACACTTACACGCACACTTTTCTAAAATAAAAAAAACCATACGTGGAAGTGCTGACTCCACCCCCAGCTCCCTCCCCCCCCACCCCCAGGTACTTGTAAAAGTACTCGCAAAATTGGGTAATGTGTGTTCTTTTACACACACTGAGCCCAGGTCACTTTCAGAACAGCCATTTGCACACACAAAACCAGCGTTCATGCAGGGAAATGGCTTTGAAAGTTACCCTTTATGCCTATGGGAAAAGGCTTAGCACATTTGACCCTGGGCGTGCTTTATTTTACTACTTTATTTACTCTGTACAGCAAATAGACAGGATCACCCTGTTAGTCTGCCAAACTGACAATAGTTAAGTGAAACACCATTAGAGTATTTGGATAGAGATGATACCTTGATGAGGCTAATGCAAGTTTACGGAGGCAGTCTGGTAAGGTTTATTCCCTAGGCAATGGCGGCACAGAGAGAATCAGAATTCAAACATGCCATGCCTTCAGTGTCGCCCTATGGATGTTACAAGCAGCAGAAAGTAAACTAATTTCACCAAGGTTAAGATTAGAATCCAGATTGCAATCCAGCAATTCTTAGGCTGGCCCAAAGAGCCAATTAGCAGCGCTGCACACACTACTAAGTGAGAGGTCAGGGTTTAGTGCTGAAGCCTGCTTCTGTTCTTCGGCTTGCATGTCCAATGCTTGCAGTCCTGGAGGAAGGAGTGAGAGACGTGGTCTTTCTAATGTCACCTGCTGCCTAACTCCTCTTAATATGAGTTGAGAGTTCCTAATAAATGTCCTCTAGGTTGGTGCTAAAAGGAGGAAGTGGTTGCTGAAAAGTAAGGTCCCTTTTGAACTCAGTTTGTGGCACCACATCCATGATGAAATTCAGCCAGACCTATGATGGAGAAAGGGGTGGTAGAAACCCTAGCCCTGTGAATGTTGGTAGTTTTCTCCGTTTTGTGTCAGAATGGAGTCCGTTTAGGCTCCTATATGAGAAGTAATGGAAGCTCTGGAGGGAGAAAAGAAACCCAGAAGAACCCTCTCTGGTGATGAAAGATAATAGCTTAAGGACCTCTTTTAGGCTTGTCAGTGAAACTGCTCCTTCTGAACCAGGTTGTTGCTGATACTAATCCCTACCGAGGTATTTCCTTATATAGCCACTTAACCGGTGGTTTTCAATTCAGTCCTTGGGATACACCCAGCCAGTTTGTTTTTCAGGATTCCCAGAATGAATATGTATGACAGAAATTTGCATACAATGGAAGCAATGCATGCAAATCTCTCTCATGCATTTTCATTATGGACATACTGAAAACTGGACTGGATAGGTTTGTCCCAAGGATTGGGTTGAGAACACCCTCAGTAAGACAATTCCTTTACCTTCACATTGACCACTCACTAACTCCAACGCAGTTGAGCTGGAAAAACTGCAGTTGATTTGCCCTGTGAGATTTTCAACATATAAATTAATGGAAAATAGCCTGCACCCAAAACATGGATCCACTTATGAAATCTAGTCATTCCTAGCAGATGCAGACCACTGTATTATCCCACATCTTATCTGACATGTTATAGAGAGCAAAAAAACATAAGAAACATCATACTAGGTCACACCAATGGCCCATCAAACCTGGCATTCTGGTCTCTGCCAGTCGCCAATCCTGGTCGCTTGGGAAAAGTACCCAACAGATTTCAATAGCGGGAGAGCCCTTCTCTGTTGTTCATTCCCAGTTCCTGGCAATAAGAGGTAGTGTTCGTCAAAATCCTTTGGCTAATAGTCATTAGTGGATCTGTCCTCCAGGAATTCCTCCAAGCATTTTCTAATCCCAGCTATACTTCTGAGTATGTAGTTGTATATATTGTTACTGCGTAGATGGTTGCGCTGATGGGTGCATCCATCACAACTAATATGAAAGGAGGTATTCGGTTCACTGCATACTGTCACAGCATTTCTCAGAAATTTGTTGCCAAAAAAACCCAATTATCTTCTAGACTGGCATACAGTGATCTACCTCCACCCTAGCATAGACTTATCAGTCATTTGCTCTTGCTTCCAAGAAAGTAAATAGTTCTTGGTCAGAGCCCTCGGAAGAATGCAATTTTCGTAAATTGGCCACCAGTTTGCTCTAGAAATGTAGAAATGCCAGTTCAAAACAATGTGCATGCCTTATAATTCATTTATGCAACAATGTACAGTATCTTGGCCTATGTTTGTACTCTACCAATTGCATTTCTTGGCTTAGGAACGCACATTTGGAATGTGACAGCAAAACTATATTCATCATCTATTTCAGGAGGAAGATAATTTCCAAAAATAGATCAAGATTTCCTGGGGTAAAAATGTCACTTCTGTGAGTGGCTTAAAGTATTTGTGTATTTCTATTATATGCATGCATATAAATTGATTAAAAAGGCATTCCTGGGGGACGTGTTTAGGGCAGGAGAGTAAACTACACATGCAGAATTCGCAATCTACACATTTTGCTCTACCCACCTTTCTTCCACATGCAGAAATAACAGAGGCAAACTAAGCTGGTACGTTTTCTGTATAGTCCACTAGTGAATTTTCAACGAGAAATTAGCTGGGTAAGTTTCTTTTGAAAATTCAGTACAAGGTGTGCAGGTACTGTTATGCTCAGAGAAGTGGACCCATGGTCCGACGATGACTGATTAGGCCATCGTCGGTAGGCGAGGCTGATCCTCGGAATTGCAGATAGGAATGAAGAAGATCTGGATGCAGGCACCTCCTGCTGGTCGTGTAATCCAGATGCTGGTGCCTCCAGCGGGTCGAGACAACAGTAGCTGACGCCTTCAGCGGGTCGAGGAGCAAACCCCGAGGATCTCTTAAAGAAGTACAGTCCAGTAGTCGCGAGCCAGAGATGTCCGCAGCCAGTCCAGAAATCAAGAGCCAGAGATGTCCGCAGCCAGTCCAGGAATCAAGAGCCAGAGATGTCCGCAGCCAGTCCAGGAATCAAGAGCCAGAGATGTCCGCAGCCAGTCCAGGGGTCGAGAGCCAGAGGTGTCCGCAGCCAGTCCAGGAATCAAGAGCCAGAGATGTCCGCAGCCAGTCCAGGGGTCGAGAGCCAGAGGTGTCCGCAGCCAGTCCAGGGGTCGAGAGCCAGAGGTGTCCGCAGCCAGTCCAGGAATCAAGAGCCAGAGATAGTACGTCGCCAAGCCAGGGATCGAGGAACCAGAAGAAACGTCAGCCGGACCAGGAATCAACACAGGAAGACAACCAGGAACCAGGAACAGAACAAACTCAGGAGCCAAGAAGTCAAGGCAAGGTCTGAGGGCACAGACCTTGCTTAAATAGTCCCAGCCAATCAGGATGCAGCAGGAAGAAGCTAACTCACATCCTGTGAGTATCTCTTTAAATCTGAGCCAGAGCCACCCGCGCGGCCCTAGCAGCTAGTCAGGGGACGGAGCTAAGCCGCGTGGAGAAAACGCCACAGCCATATTGAAGAGGCTGTGCTGCTGAGGATCCCGTCAGTGCCGATGCTCCGTCCGGCCCCTGGGGAAAGTGGTAGGTCCCGGTCGCGGCTTGCCGCAGCCGGTATTCATAACAGTACCCCCTCCTTTAGGCCTCCCCCTAGAAGGTCTGGGTTTCTCCGGGTGGTCGGTATGAAAATCCTTGAGAAGATCCTTGTCCAGGATATTAGTAGCAGGTTCCCAGGAGTTCTCCTCCGGCCCAAATTCTTCCCATGCCAGAAGGTACTCCCATCTGCGGCCACGTCTCCGAACATCGAGGACCTCCCGGACTTGATACGTCGCGTCGTCCTCCAGCTGGACGTGTGAAGACGCAGGAACCTTCCGAGATGGCCAGTTGAGGAGCAACGGTTTCAACAGGGATACGTGAAAATTGTTGTGGATGCGAAGAGAAGTAGGTAAGCGTAGTTGGTAAGTTACGGGCCCAATTTGTTTAGTCACAGGAAAAGGACCGATATACCGAGGGGCCAACCTCATAGAAGGAACCCTCAAACGAATATTTCTGGTGCTAAGCCACACCTTATCGCCAGGATGAAATTGAGGTGCCAGTCTCCGATGCCTATCCGCAAACTTCTTAGCCGTCTGAGCTGCTTTGCGGAGCATGTGACGAGTGTGTACCCATAAGTGTTTGAACTGTGTGGCGGTGAGCTGAGCCGCCGGAGAGGGCACCGCCAGGGGCAGAGGCACTGGTGGTGTGGGTTGATAGCCGAAAACAACTTGAAAAGGGGAGGATCCAGTGGAGGAACAGGTGTGATAGTTATGTGAAAACTCTGCCCACGGCAACAATGTGGCCCAGTCATCCTGGCGTGCATTAACATACAACCATAGGAACTGCTTGAGAGAACGATTGGTACGTTCTACCTGTCCATTGGCTTGCGGATGGAAGGCGGTAGTGAAATCCAATGTAATATGAAATTTGGCACAAAGACTCCACCAATATCGAGCGGTGAATTGGGAACCTCGGTTGGAGGTAAAATGCAAAGGTAGGCCATGAAGCCGGAATATATGAGACATAAATAGTTGAGCCAAACGAGGAGCAGAGGGGAGGGCGGGCAGGGATGTAAAATGAGCCATTTTTGAGAAACAATCAATCACCACCCAGATAACCGTGTGTCCTTCAGAAGCAGGTAAATCAACCACAAAGTCGGTGGAGATATGAGTCCAAGGCTTGGTTGGCACCGGCAGTGGTTGTAGGTGTCCCCACGGCCTCCCCACAGGACTTTTATGTTGGGCACAAACGGGACAGGAATCTACGTACGCTCGAATGTCTTTGCACATCCCTGGCCACCAGTAGAATCGTTGAAGGAGATCCTGTGTTCTCTTACGGCCAGGATGTCCAGCGAATTGGGAATCATGTCCCCATTTCAGTACCCTGTTGCGGAGTCTGCTGGGAACCACGGTTTTCCCCATCGGGACAGAGAAGGTAGCTGCAAGGATAATACGGGCTGGGTCAATGATATTCTGCAGGACCTCCTCTCCATCCTCGCAGATGAAAGAACGGGATAGTGCGTCCGCCTTGATATTCTTGCTTGCAGGTCGATACCGGAGTTCAAAATCAAAGCGAGAAAAAAATAATGCCCAGCGAGCTTGTCGCGGGTTAAGACGTTGGGCTTGTTGTAGGTAGGTCAGATTCTTATGGTCTGTAAAGATAGTGATTCTGTGCTGGGCCCCCTCCAGCCATTGTCGCCATTCTTCCAATGCGAGTTTAATGGCTAGTAATTCTTTGTCGCCAATAGCATAATTGCGCTCAGCAGAAGAGAATTTTCTTGAAAACTACGAGCAGGGATGAGACATACCCTTGGCATCAGTCTGACTTAAAACTGCTCCTACTCCCTCGGTGGATACATCGACTTCAACTGTAAATGAGCGACTTGGGTCAGGATGGCGAAGACAAGGTTGTCGTAAAAAGGAGTCCTTAAGAGCCTGAAATGCTTCCCATGCGGCAGTGGGCCAATTAGTGATATTAGCTCCTTTACCTGTGAGTGCAGTGAGTGGTGCAGATAATTTGGAAAAGTCCTTAATGAAAGGTGGGTAGTAATTGGCAAAACCAAGAAATCTCTGAAAGGCTTTTAGCCCCTTCGGTTGAGCCCATTCTTGTATGCTTTTTATTTTTGTAGGGTCCATTTGGAAACCTCGTTTAGAAATAATGTAACCCAGGAACGGCAAAGACTCAGTTTAAAAAATACATTTCTCCAGTTTAGCATACAACCGATGGTCCCTGAGTCTTTGTAATACTTGTAGCACGTGTTGACGATGAGTTAGTAAGTCCTTGGAAAAAATCAAAATGTCATCAAGATATACCACCACGCAAGTATATAACAGGTCTCTAAAGATTTCATTAATAAAATTTTGAAAAACCGCAGGAGCATTAGTTAGACCAAACGGCATTACCAAGTACTCATAATGTCCGTCTCTGGTGTTGAACGCAGTCTTCCATTCATCCCCTTCTTGTATTCGTACCAAATTGTACGCACCATGGAGATCCAGTTTAGAAAAAACTGAGCTCCTTGCAGACGGTCAAATAATTCCGCAATGAGAGGCAAGGGATACCGATCCTTGATAGTAATAGCATTGAGGCCTCTATAATCGATGCAAGGGCGTAAAGTCCCGTCTTTTTTTTCCACAAAGAAAAATCCAGCCCCCGCAGGCGAGGTGGATCGTCGGATAAATCCTTTTTGCAGGTTGTCCTGAATATATTCAGTCATAGCTCGAGTTTCGGCAGCAGACAGAGGATAGACTCGCCCCCGCGGTGGTGTGGAACCAGGCACCAACTTGATTGTGCAGTCGAATGTCTGATGGGGAGGCAAGGTATCGGCTGCTTTCTTAGAGAATACATCTGCAAATTGTTTATATGGAGGGGGCAATTCCCCCAGAGTCGAGGCACAGATATAATTGGAAGCAGAACCGGAGTCCTTCAAACAAGTCCCAGAACATTCAGGACCCCACTGTGTTAGTCGTAAGGAAGCCCAATCAAATTGGGGATTGTGGCATTGTAACCAAGGTATGCCCAATACCACAGGATGGCTGGCTCTCTCCAGGACATAGAACGTGATTTGTTCAGAATGGTCCGGTGCAATAAAACAGTCCAGAGGTTCCGTCTGATGCGTAATCCTGCCGGGTAAAGGTTCCCCGTGAATGGAGGAAATGACTAGAGGCGTTTGACAAGGTCGGACTGGGATGTGGAGTTCATCCACCAGGTTTTGCAGAATGAAATCTCCTCCGGCTCCAGAATCCACCAGTGCCAAGGTGGTAAATTCCCGTCCGTTCTTATGAAGAGTTACTGGTAGAGTGAGTGGGGGTTTTGGAGAAGAAAGGCCCAGGGAAACGCCCCCCAAAGTCCCTAGGCTTTGAAGTTTCCCGGACGAAATGGGCAGTTAGCTAAACGATGTCCGGAACCACCACAGTACAAGCAAAGCCCAGATCTGCGTCGTCTCAAACGTTCTTCCGGAGTCAACTGGTCCCTTCCGAGCTGCATAGGTTCGTCCCTGGGACCCTCACTGGTAGGGGTTTCTCGAGGAGTCTTAGTGGCGGGCGGCGGGGCCTGGGAAAACGTAGGCCGTCTTCTCCAGTTACCACCCTCTCGTGCTCTTTCTTGTAGCCTACGGTCGATCCTTGTGGCCAATTCAATGGTGCCATTTAAAGAAGCCGGAAGTTCTCGGGTGGCCAACTCATCTTTGATTTTTGCAGTAAGTCCTTCTAAATAGATGGTCCGAAGAACACTCTCCTCCCAATGGAGTTCGTTGGCTAACGTGCGGAAGTCAATATTGTAATCCGTAAGAGACCATCCTCCTTGAAGGAGATGAAGTAGGTCAGTGGTGGCAGCAGCTTGTTTCCCAGGTTCCTCGAAGGTAGTCCGAAACAACTCAATAAATTGAGAGTAGTTCTGCAACACTGGATCCGATCGTTGCCATAAAGGAGAAGCCCAGGTGAGAGCTTTGCCTTCCAACAGGGACAGAATATAGGTGGCCTTGGTGACGTCATCTGGAAAGAAGGGTGATTATAGTCGGAAATGCATCGTGCCTTGGTCCAAAAACCCTAGCCAAAGACGAGGATCTCCGGCGTATCGTGGTGGTGCTGGAAGTGGAAGAACTGGACGGAGGCTGCTCGGTGCTGGGAGTGGAACAGGTGTGACCAGTGGAGCTGGGGCAGATACACCAGGCTGGTTGGCCACCACCACATCAAGCCGGGCATTGAGCCGCTCCATGGAGGCGGCCATGGATTCGAGCATACTCTGTTGCTCCATGATTTTCTGAGCCAGGCCGGGAATGGCTCGTAAAGCTGAGGCCTCCGCCGGGTCCATGGCCTTGACTTACTGTTGTGCTCAGAGAAGTGGACCCTTGGTCCGACGATGACTGATTAGGCCACCGTCGGTAGGCGAGGCCGATCCTCGGAGTTGCAGATAGGAATGAAGAAGATCTGGATGCAGGTGCCTCCTGCTGGTCGTGTAATCCAGATGCTGGCACCTCCAGCGGGTCGAGACAACAGTAGCTGACGCCTTCAGCGGGTCGAGGAGCAAACCCCAAGGATCTCTTAAAGAAGTACAGTCCAGTAGTCGCGAGCCAGAGATGTCCGCAGCCAGTCCAGGAATCAAGAGCCAGAGATGTCCGCAGCCAGTCCAGGGGTCGAGAGCCAGAGGTATCCGCAGCCAGTCCAGGGGTCGAGAGCCAGAGGTGTCCTCAGCCAGTCCAGGGGTCGAGAGCCAGAGATAGTACGTCGCCAAGCCAGGGATCGAGGAACCAGAAGAAACATCAGCCAGACCAGGAATCAAGACAGGAAGACAACCAGGAACCAGGAACAGAACAAACTCAGGAGCCAAGAAGTCAAGGCAAGGTCTGAGGGCACAGACCTTGCTTAAATAGTCCTAGCCAATCAGGATGCAGCAGGAAGAAGCTAACTCACATCCTGTGAGTATCTCTTTAAATCTGAGCCAGAGCCACCCGCGCGCGGCCCTAGCAGCTAGTCAGGGGGCAGAGCTAAGCCGCGCGGAGAAAACGCATTGGCCATATTGAAGAGGCTGTGCTGCTGAGGATCCCGTCAGTGCCGATGCTCCGTCCGGCCCCTGGGGACAGCAGTAGGTCCCGGTCGCGGCTTGCCGCGGCCGGAATTCATAACAGGTACACAGGAACTCAAGTACCTTGCTGTTAAGTGGCTTAATGGAAATTGCCTGCAATATACTGCAGTGTCCTCTGTACTGGCTCCAATTTGCTATCATTGCTAATAATCTTCTTCTAAGACAAACTCTGGGGCCAATGCACCAATCTTTATCACTTGTACAAAGCGGCTTGAGTGCAGTGCTTCTCAACCTAGTCAGGTATTCAGGATATCCACAATGAATATGCATGAGATAGATATGCAGACAAGGGAGGCAGTGAATACAACTCTGTGTCATGCATATGCATTTTGTGGATATCCTGAAAACCTGATTGGCTAGGCGTGCCCCCCCCCCTGAACTGGGTTGAGCTGCACTGGTGTAGTGTCTCAGTGATAAAGTTTATGGCTGATGTACAACTGGAGCAAAGTTAGCACCTCAATTTTGTCACTGTTAAGCACTGGATTTACTAATAGTTTAGATAAGAAGGAAGGGCAGGCATTTCAAGAATGCAGACTAGAAACAATGGGAAGCAAAGGCACAAATGCCAGACTAATGAAGGACATTGACCCAAGTGAGGGGGGACCCGAATAGCATTAGACATTTGGTGCTGTTTGAGAACCGGGTTGAATTTCTGATCTGCAGTTTTCACACACGAAGCCGTTCATTTTGCAAACATGTGAAGAATGAGTTTCCCCACCGTGTGGAATCGCACTGTTAATTAGATACTGGAAATGAGAGAGCGGTTTGTACAAAACTGTTAAATTGACTCCAGGTCAGAGCCTCTTGCACAAGACATGGTAAGACGGCAGCAAGGTCTCTCCTGGCACCGAGACAAGGAGAGAAGCGGGTGTTTGCAATCCTGACATCCCTTCCCACTCTCCTCACAGACAGCCTGAACTCCTCTCTGCGCGGGGCAGCGCATTCACCCATATTAGCAATTCATTTTTTTCACTCTCCGTCATATTTTCTTTCGTGGCTTTTGGTCGTTTTACTCTGACGTCATGATATAGCTATCTCGTATTTTACTACTTGGGGGCACCTAATTTAGTTCAGCGCGCGTGTAACCACGGCTTCATGCGCTAAGGGAAAGGCTGTACCTGCGGTGAAAGTTCGGGCAGTTTTAAGGGAGTGTTGCTTTTCGGAAGTTGCCTCAGCTGGAATGGTTTTGAGGTTTTCTTCAGTGAAAATGAATGCCAGCGACTGTGCCAGTTTGAGTTGGCTCCCAGTGAAATGAGGAGGTTTAGCGCTCTGGGCATCTCCCCCTTTTCCGCAGGGTGCAGGCAGGTGTCAGGTTACCGCGCTGTCTGGGAATAGCAGCAGTATCGGCGGCAGGAGTCGCGGAACAGACGTGGAAGTCGCCAGCTCAGTAGTTGATTGATCTGCCTTTGACCCACAAGCTTAAGAAGGCTGTGAGGCGGCTAAGTCCGGCAACTCACCAGGAGGACGAGAGAGCTGGCTGCCAGCAGACAAGGCACGTTTGCCAAGAACCTTCTCCTGTCAAGAATAAATGTTTGGCTGCAGCTCCATCGCTGTATAAGCAAGGAGTGCCCCCGGGATCTGCATGTGTGAAATACCAGCCCCCCAGGAATGTCAGCTGCATGGCCGTCTGCACACGTCCAGCACCCCCCAACACTTTCCTGGTGATAGGGCCAACTGCTACATCTGCAGGGGCTGTGAAAGAAGGCAGAACTCTTGGAGGGGAGCGAAAAAGTGCTCATATATTATCTCAGCACGGTGCAATTGCAAATATACCTTCTGGGTACTGAATGAGGTCATTTCAAATCTCTTATATTCCATTGATTCATGTTTTATGTTCTCGGTGGAGTACAGGCTTAATGGGTTCAGGTACATTCAGCATAATCAATGCATTAAAGCTCTGGTGCTTCTCCTTCAAATAGTTATGACATTTTTTTAATTGTATCTTTTGCAGAATATTGGCTATTTAAGGGTTGCATTGAACCTAAAAAGTGATGCATTTGATTTGATAAATGAAAGAAACTATTTTGATCTATTGAATTACGATTATACCAAAACATAGTACACCTTGTTGCATATTTAATACTGAAATCTTTAAGTTCATAGATAGTTGTAAGGATGTGCCCAATAATATTTTTCATTAAGCAAATAGTTTTGTGAATATTCTAGAGTTTGCACAGGGATTAAGGGGGGATCTCCATAATAAATACACAATTTGTCAGTTCTATAGCAATTAGCCATTAACCAAAATAACGGACAGAAAAAGAGAGGTTGTGAATGCAGCAACATAATGAATTTATCATTTTCACCTGTCTATTATGAGGAAGCAGATTTATCAAAGTGTTTTCCCCGAAATCGAAAACCCTAGTTTGCCAATATCATCCCAAGGAAAACTCCACAGGCTAAGGATTCTCCATTTAATATTTAGGTACATGGAGGTTCACAGGTTTAAATTCCATTCAGCCATCCCAGATGGTTAAACAGGTGTGAAACAGAAATTCACAGTAATATTTCTTTACTCTGATTGCAAAGCGGTATTGAACTGATAATTAGTCTCCTGGGTTTTCTCCCCCTGATCAATTGGCAATTGTTATCAAATTCTTCCTTACATTTTGTTTGACGCTAACTGCTCAAGAGTAAAAGAAAATGTGAAGATAAGACAACGGTCACATAAAAGCACATTTTTCAGTGGGACGAGAAACTCAGCAGGACATTTTAGCAATGCATACTTCTTTTGCCTCAGTTTCTATGCTGCCTATCAAATAACTTTTTTTTTTTTTTTCGCAATTGTTACTGCAGAGAGTTAATTGTAGGCAGTGTGCATTTGGAACCCGTGAAATTTCGTATCTCAGTCTTGTTTCAAGGAGAGCAAACAAAGCAATCTTACCTGCTGGCTAAAGGCAAGCTTAAGTTAAAAGCTGCAGTTAAACTTCGGAGGATGCTATATCTGCCAGGCTGCCAGCGCTAGGGTTCACGTTGCAGATTGCCTGCCTAACAGTTTTTGTTTTTTTTATACTCCGCATGGTACCAGCTGGCCTTGCTCCGCCCCCTTTCCAGCCCAGCCTCGTCTCTCGCCGGGAGCCCTCCTGCCCTGAACTACTGCCCAGCTTGCCTCGCTTCCAAGCATCGGCGAAGCTTCCCAAACCAGCAGCTGCACGACCTGCAGCCTCCCCAGGCTGTTGGAACTCTGTCCTGCAGGCCCAGTGGAGACAGACGAGGAAATGCATTTATTTTATTTATTTATTTATTTTTTTGGTCATTCCAAAAGTACCGCACACCATGAGCAATAAACTGTAGAATAGGGGCTGGATAGATAGACGTTTGCTGCTGGAGGACATAGGAGCCTAACATAAGTCTGCTAGCACAATATATGAAGCTGCATTAGTCTAGTGAAGTCTTTGATTTTTCCCTTGTTTGTCACGTTGTCTACGGAATAGGTGAGCTTTGAAGGCAAATTATACCGTCAGAGAGTTAACATTGTTGGAGTTGGCATTTAACTGGTAGATATAACCCCTTTATTCCTAATTCAATTTTCCTGTCAAAATATTGTTTCTTAGGATTAACGGAACTTCTAAGACTATTTGCACATGTACATACGCCACCGAAATACTGATATGAAAGACGGGATAGTGATTTTATACAAATGGAACATGGTTTTGCTTCCTCGTTTTTCGCTGTAAGTATATTAACCACTGGCATTAAGGAGCTGAAGTCGCTCGGCACTGGCACACTTCTGAAAGATTTCTGGCACAGCCAACCCCCCCCCCCCCGAGGCGGGAACTGGAACAGTGCAAAGGATGAAAGAAAGAGGAAAGTATCCCCGATCGCTTACACACTTAAAAAAAAATTTAAAATTAAATAAAGCTCTTTTGTTTCAGATTTTAGGAATCAAAAAAGAAAATGGATGTGCTCCAGAATTAGACACAACCGTCTTTTTTTTTTAATCCTCTCTTTCCAGGCCGATGCAATAAGCTGAGCGTTAAAAAAAACAAAACTGTTCGCTGGTAAACTTTTAGCGCACATTTATAGCGCGCCGGTTACATTTTTATAACTCCCAATGCAGTTAAGCTAACGTTATGCAAATGCATCGGGAGTAAAAAAAAAACGAGGGAACATGTAAAATGTGCCTTCAACGGATTTTAACTCAGGAAAGAGGCTGCCCAGATTATCCTCCGACCCTTCGTGTCCGGCAGGATAGTTTTGTGGAAGATCGGATACGATTTTCCTTTCGCATTCCTTACGATCAGCCCGTAGGGGAAACAGAGAAGTAGCTGCAAAGGTGTGAGGCGGCGGAGGGAGGCTGGGCGTACATCTGGTTCATGGAGTTGCTTTCCTCTGCAGTGGGGTTACTTGTTCTGAGACTCAGGGGCTACCCCTGGCTTTTTTTTTTTTTCGTGACAGGGAGGGCATGAAGATTTTTGGGGGCGGGGAGAAGGAGAGATTCTCTGCCGGAAGCCATGCCTGAAGTCTCTGCTCAGCCTGCTCTGATCCAGCGCTAAGAAAACAAAGTTGGCATAGAGAATTTATTTGGGGGGGTGGGGGTGTTTCCTAAGATAAGTTTCGTAAAGATTACGGGTATCAAAATTACCATTAACTTTTCTGAGTATTAATTTTTGAATGTGACAAAATATTTCAGTTTAGAGGATATTAGTAGAGAAATATCTGAACATTTTACAAAGTTAGCTGTTTCAAAAGTCAATTAAGAAAGTGGTTTATTTTTTTGCCAGTGACATTTAAATTATAAGCCAAGGGTTTCTCATATCCTTTATCAGTGGAGTCTTGGCTTCATGGAGCATGCATTATTTTCTTCTATTGAATTAGAGGGTTTTAAAAACTATATTAAACTACTTAGGTTCTAAATTTATATATATGTATTTATTTATAAAACATATTAACCATTTCCCAGATTTTACAATAAATCTTTCAAATTGATGTACGTAATCACAAAATAAAATTAAAAACATCAATAAAATAAAAACATAACAAAAAATGACAAATAAAAATCAAACATACAGTATGGCCATCCTTATTTCTTCATCCAGATAGTTAGTTTACCAACCCATCAGGCCAGAATCCCACCAAGGATTAAAAGCAAGCTGCTCCCTAATTTAAGGGGTCATTTTCTAATGCTTATCACGTGCGATAGCATGCTGGGGGGCGGAGTCAGGGTGGAGTTGAGGCAGTGAGGGGAGGAGTCGGTGCAGTGAGGAGACGGACTGGACAGTGTCTTCGCTGGCGGTGATAAGGTAAGCACCATTATCCTTGCCAGTAGTGCGCCCAATAGCGCCACCTTTCATGGTGGCGCTATTAGGTGCGAAAGCCGGCAGTGAAAACACCACGGTAGTGTGAAGGCTGCCAGCTTTTGCAGGCCCACTGTTATGGTTTTGAGGTGTTGGAGTGGATTCTTGGGTACTGCAGTGATGGCCACTCCCACGGGGAAGAGCCCCATGAGGAACCGCAGTACTAGGCTAGACTCTATACATGCAGACACAGAGAACTGGTATTTATTATACAGCTTGGTGGTACTGCCCAGGATGTGGCAGCAGTGAGGCAACCCAGTAGAAGTAGGCCAGGGGTCCTCAGCAGAGGAGACCAGACCCACACGAGTAGATGGTAGGCAGCGCAGGGTAGTAGAGGAAGTCCCGGATGCAGGCTCCCAGCGCTTAGCTGAAGGTGAGACAGACTGACAAGGTTAGATTACTCACAGAAGTAGATAGCTTTATTGATGGAAATCCTGGCAGGCAGAAGTAGTTGAATTGTAGGCACCAAGGCAGGGAGAGCAGGCCCTCGAGGAGTGAGTACCTGGTATCCCAGATAGGTACCTGAAAGAAAGCATAAGGGCCCCTGAGGAGCGGGTACCCAGGTTAGAGATGAATGGCCCCGGAGGGCAGAGAGAGCTTCCAGTGGCAACAAGGAAGCGGCAGAGCAGCTTAGACCAGAGGCATTCCAATCCTTGCTAATTCAGCAGGCTAAATACCCGGATGGAGTGACATCACAGGAGGGTGGCGCCCCTGAGCTTCCCGCCATGACATGGATAAAGACGTGGGTGGCATGCACGCGCCATTGCCATTCTGGGGACGCTGGAGAGAGCGGCATGAAGACGCGGCAGCAGCCATCCTCCCAAGGCTTGAGGAGAGAGAAGGAAGAAAGGTGAGGCACAGAGGTCGAAGCCATCTGACACAGACGGATGCAACAGTACCCGCCTTCAAAGGGCCCTCTCCAGACCCCCTACCTGGTCGTGGTTTTTAAGGATGTGATTGATGAAATTGTTCTCTTTGTTCATGATATTAGCCAAAAATTCCCAAGAGTTTTCTTTTGGGCCATATCCCTCCCATGACAGGAGGTATTCCCAAACTCTGCCTCTCTTTCTTACATCAAGGATGGCATCAACCTTGTACTCAATGTCTTCTTCTCCATCAAAAGGAGTAGGTTCAGGTGTCTTGGTGGAAAACTCACTAAGAACAAGCGGTTTCAGCAGCGAAACATGGAATGCATTATGAATCTTCATAGCTGGAGGAAATTTCAGAGTATAGGAGAGTGAACCCAGTCGTCGGAGAATAGGAAAGGGTCCGACAAAGCATGGAGCAAATCGAGCAGATGGAAGCTTAAGTCTCAGATGCTTGGTAGACAGCCAGACTTTATCACCAGGCTGGAATTCAGGAGCCTTGCTTCGGTGAGCGTCATAGCCTTTCTTTGCTCTTTGTCCTGCTTTTTGGAACATCTCTTTAGTCTTTCTCCAGAGCTGCTGTATATCTTTGGCAGAAGATTGACCAGAAAGTAGAAGTGGTAAAGGTAGTAAGGGTTGTCATCCGTAGACCAGGGGAATGGAACAGCTCCCCTATGAGGAAAGACTAAAGAGGTTAGGACTTTTCAGCTTGGAGAAGAGACAGCTAAGGGGGGAAATGATAGAGATGTTTAAAATCATGAGAGGTCTAGAACGGGTAGATGTGAATCGGTTATTTACTCTTTCGGATAATAGAAAGACTAGGGGGCACTCCATGAAGTTAGCATGGGGTACATTTAAAACTAATCGGAGAAAGTTCTTTATTACTCAATGCACAATTAAACTCTGGAATTTGTTGCCAGAGGATGTGGTTAGTGCAGTTAGTATAGCTGTGTTTAAAAAAGGATTGGATAAGTTCTTGGAGGAGAAGCCCATTACCTGCTATTAAGTTCACTAGAGAATAGCCACTGCCATTAGCAATGGTAACATGGAATAGACTTAGTTTTTGGGTACTTGCCAGGTTCTTATGGCCTGGATTGGCCACTGTTGGAACAGGATGCTGGGCTTGATGGACCCTTGGTCTGACCCAGTATGGCATTTTCTTTTGTTCCTATGTTCAAAAGGTGTAGATCCAGTAGATGATGCTGGATGTGAATTGATGGCAAATTCAGCTCAGGGCAACAGTTCAGCCCAGTCTTTCTATTGTGAACCAACATAGGCACGAATGAACTGTTTGAGAGTTCTATTCATTCTCTCAGTTTGGCCATTTGACTGAGGATGGTATGCAGAGATGAAGTCAAGTGTGATGTTGAATTTCTTACACAAGGCTTTCCAGAACTTGGCAGTAAATTGAGCTCCTCTGTCAGAAACAATGTGTTTAGGCATGCCATGCAGGCGAAAGATGTGACTAATGAATAGCTTAGCAAGTTCCATGGCTGAAGGCAAGCCAGGGAGAGCCACGAAGTGAGCCATCTTTGAAAATTGATCCACTGTATCCCAAATGGTATTGTTACCTCCAGAAAGTGACAAGTCCACCACAAAATCTGTAGCAATGTGAGTCCAGGGCTCATCTGGTACTGGCAAGGGTTGAAGCAGGCCCCAAGGATGTCCGGGCAGAGGTTTCTATCTGGCACAATTGGAACAGGAAGCTAGGTACACAAGAGTGTCTTCCTTCATGGTGGGCCACCCATAGTACTTTTGTAGCTTATCCAGTGTCCTTTCGAATCGTGCGCCCATGCTAGCAGTTTCTTTCATAGATTGCAGGGTACAATGGTCTTGCCCGGGGGTATCGGATGTGTAGCTGTCAGAAGAACTCTCTTTGGGTCGATGATATGCTGGGGTTTCACCAGTACATCTTCAGAGCAAGATAATGCACCTGCTCTGTCATTCTTATCACCAGGGTGAAATTTCAGCACAAAGTCAAATCTGTTGAAGAACGGGGACCACCTCACCTATCTATGGTTAAGGAGTTGAGTATGACGTAGGTACTCCAGATTTTTGTGATCAGTGTAAACAGTGATCTGATGTGCACCTTCAAGCCAGGGGTGCCATTCTTCAATTGCCATCTTTATTGCCAGTAGTTCTTTATCCCCAAAGCCATATTTCTTCTCCGCTGGTGAAAAGCATCGGGAAAAGAAAGAACAGGGGTGCAAGATCTTAGAATCACTGGTCTGGCTTAGCACGGCCCCTATGCCTACATCCAAGGCATCGACTTCCACAATGAAGGGTCATGTAGGGTCCGGATGGCAGAGACATGGTTTGCTTGAGAAGGCATCTTTTAGCTTCTGAAATGCTGTTACAGCTTCCGTAGACCAAGTGGCAATGTTGGCTCCCTTTTTAGTCATTGCTGTTAATGGAACAGTCAATCAAGAGTAATCTTTGATGAAGGTCCTGTAGTAGTTGGTAAATCCCTAAAATTGTCTTAGAGCTTTTAGGCCAGTGGGTTGTGTCCATTTTTTAATACTCTCAAACTTCTGAGAATCCATCTGGAAACCTCTGTTTGAAACAATGTACCCTAAGAAGGGCACATATTCCTTGTGGAATTCACATTTAGTCAACTTGGCATACAAGCGGTTATCGTGAAGTCTTTGCAGAACTCTTTTGACATCTTCCTGATGGGACTGCAGGTCATGGGAAAATATCAAGATGTTGTCTAAGTAGACAATGACACATTGGTAGAGTAGATCATGCAGAATATTGTTCATCATGTTTTGGAAGACAGCCGGGGCATTGCACAAGCCGAAGGGCATCACCAGGTATTCAAAGTGCCCATCCCAGGTATTAAAAGCCGTCTTCCATTCATCGCCAGAGCAGATGCAGACTAAATTATATGCTCCTTTGAGGTCAAGCTTGGAGAATATCTTGGCTCCCTGTAACCTGTCTAATAGCTCTGAGATGAATGGTAAGGGGTAACGATCCTTTACGGTAATCTCATTCAGACCTCTGTAATCAATGCATGGGCATAATGTTCCATCCTTCTTCCCCATGAAGAAGAAACCTGCGCCAGCAGGAGACTTGGAAGGTCTTATGAAGCCTTTCTGGAGATTCTCCTGGCTGTACTCTGACATCGATTTATTCTCTACTATGGAGAGAGGGTAAACCCTTCCTTTGGGTGGTTCTGTATTAGGCTTCAAATTGATGGCACAGTCGTATGATCTGTGTGGAGGCAATACATCAGTGGCTTCTTTAGAGAATACATCTTGGAAAGATGCATATTGAGGCGGCAACCCAGGCAACAATGGGATAGTTGGCATGCAGGGTATTGGAGAGACTTCCATCAAGCATTTGCCATGGCAATCTGGATCCCAACGTGAAAGCTCCAAAGTGGTCCAGTTGAATTGTGGCATATGTTTCTGCAGCCATGGTAGCCCAAGTACCAAAGGGTGCATGGCCTTCTCTAGTAGAAAGAAGGAAATAGCCTCTGTATGAAGAGCACCATTACGTAAGCTTACTGGTTCTGTAAGCAGGGTTACTTCACCTGGTAAGGGCTTTCCATGAATAGAGGACAAAAGTAGCAGAGATGTCATGGTAGTGATGGGGATTTGCAAATGTTCCACTAGACGTTTCAAAATGAAATTTCCCCCTACCCCAGAATCCACTAAGGCAAGGGTCTGGTATTCTAGAGGTCCGCAGATTAAAGATACTGGAAGAGAGAGTGGAGGAGAGGGTGCAGTTAGACATAATAAGAGTCCTCCCACAGGACTTAGGTCTGCCAGTTTCCCGGACATATAGGGCACGTTTGTACAGCATGACCAGCTTGTCCACAATACATGCATAGTCCCAACCTCTTTCGTGTTCATCTCTCTTTTGAAGTCAAATGACTGTGGCCCAATTGCATTCGTTCCTCTTTGCCAGCAACAGGACCTGGGGGTATAGGCCTGGGTACAGACTTGACTCGAGTCTCTCCCTGAAATAGTCTTCTGGGACTCTTAACCTCTTGAACCTTGTCGTGAAGTCGGCGATCAGTCCTTGTTGCCAACTTCATCAGTTCCACTAAGGTTTCAGGCATCTCTCGAGCCGACAGCTCATCTTTCAACCGGGAGTTCAGGCCTTTAAAGAAGAGGGTTTTCAGGCATCTAGGGTCCCAATATAATTCAGAAGCCAGCATCTTGAATTCAATGGCGAAGTCTGGTAAAGTTTTATTACCTTGTTTTAGATGAACCAAAGTTGAACCTGCTGTCGAGTACCGGGCAGGGTCATCGAATACTGATTTGAACAGTTCAAGAAACCCGGCAAGATCATTCAGGATAGGGTCATTTCACTCCCACAGCGATGAGGCCTAAGCCAACGCTCTTCCGTCCAGATACAACAGGATATAGGTGGTCTTGGCATAAGCTGTAGGAAAATGGTTAGGTTGCAGAGAAAAGTGCATGCAACATTGATTGATAAATCCTCTACATTTCCAAACTTCCCCCGAGAAGCATGTTGGAGCAGATAGAGGCATTGTAGTCTTGACCATCACTTCTGGTGGTGTAACTTCTTTACCTGCGGTAGTCAGTGTATTCATCTGTGCATGTAACTGGTTAAAGGCAACAGTCAGGTTATCCAATGAATTCTGTTGTTCGTACATTCGCTGGGCCAAGCCTGGAATGGCCTGCAAGGCGGTGATCTGAGCCGAATCCATGGAGTTAGTAATCTGTTGTGGTTTTGAGGTATTGGAGTAGATTCTTGGGTACTGCGGTGATGGCCACTCCCATGGGGAGGACCCCTGTGAGGAACTGCAGTATTAGGCTAGACTCTATACATGCAGACACAGAGAACTGGTATTTATTATACAGCTTGGTGATACTGCCCAGGAAGTGGCAGCAGTGAGGTAACCCAGTAGAAGTAGTCCAGGGGTCCTCAGCAGAGGAGACAAGTCCCACACTTGAGTATATAGTAGGCAGCGCAGGGTAGTAGAGGAAGTCCCGGATGCAGGCTCCCAGCGCTGAGCTGAAGGTGAGACAGACTGACAAGGTTAGATTACTCACAGAAGTAGATAGCTGTATTGATGGAAATCCTGGCAGGCAGAAGTAGTTGAATTGTAGGCACCAAGGCAGGGAGAGCATGCCCTCGAGGAGCGAGTACCTGGTATCCAAGATAGGTACCTGAAAGAAAGCATAAGGTCCCCCGAGGAGCGGGTACCCAGGTTAGAGATGAATGGCCCCGGAGGGCAGAGAGAGCTTCCAGTGGCAGCAAGGAAGCAGCAGAGCAGCTTAGACCGGAAGCATTCCAATCCTTGCTAACTCAGTTTTTTAGCAAACGAAGGGCAGGCTAAATACCCGGATGGTGTGACGTCACTCGAGGGGGATGCCCCCGAGGTTCCCACCATGACGTTGATAAAGACGTGGGTGGCGTGCGCGCATGCACCCTAGAAGGCCCTCAGGAGAAACATGGCAAACACCATCGCCGTTGCCGTTCCGGGGACGCCGGAGAGAGTGGCATGAAGACGCGGCAGCAGCCATCCTCCCAAGGCTTGAGGAGAGAGAAGGAAGAAAGGTGAGGCACAGAGGTCGAAGCCGTCTGAGACCAACAGACGCAACGCCTGCCCTCACTTTGCCCCCGCCCTCGTTTTCACTGGATTCACCATTCTGCTATAGAATAGTGAATCCAGGCCTTAATTCGTAAGCTCATTTACCATGAGCCATGTTTTTACCTTATGCTGAAATCACATGAAATCTGTTTCCTCTCTGATAAAACAGAGAGAGATCATTCTATAATTTAGGTGCTATCATTGAAAAAGATTGATTTTGCAATTTAACATGTCGAAAACATTTGACCAAAGGAAGATGAAGTAGAAAGCCATATTGTGAATGTATACTTCTTGTTGGAGATTTCCATGAACTCTTACCAATCATATCAGGTGGACCCAAAGCCCACAAAAATAAGCACCAAAACTTTGAATTTGCATCATAGCCTCAGTGGCAACCAATGCAATTTCACAAGAAGAGGTGCAGCAGATTCCTGTCTGGAACATCCCAAAACTGCTCTCACATCCTGTCTAGAACATCCCAAAATTACTCTCAGAACCATTTGGAGCATCTGAATTAAATTACCCAGGAGACCTCAATAAATGATATTACAGGAGTCAATGACCGCAATAATAAGATCATAGACTACAGATTTTAGTGCCTGTAAATTTAAGAAAGTTTCAATTGCCACACTTGTCTCAATCGACTATAAGCAATGCGAAGCACAGCATTAATTTGATTTTCCATTGACCAGCTTGAATTTAACATTGCCCTTCAGTTTGAACTTGATATTTTTCCAGGTAAATACCCACTTGTAAAATTTTAGATTTTTTTTGCATTCAAAACTAAAAAATGATCCCTTAACCAATTACCATCTGCCTTCATACAATTATTAAAATAAGAGAGGGCCCATCTCGGATTAACCTTCAGGGGAACTAAAATTTGGTTGTCATCTGCATATATGAAAGGAGTGAAACCAAAGGAAAGGATAATATGTCCCCAGTGGGGCTAAATATATATTAAACAGCAATGGGGATAACGAAGATCCCTGGGGAACTCTCCAATTTACAGGACACAGGTGAGAATATTGCCCCTGAAAAAATACTGTTTGGTTCCTATTCTGTAAAAAACTAGAAACCCAGCTCAGCACAGTTCCTTCCAATCCCAATAGCTGACAGCAAGACACAAGAATATCATGATCAACCAAATCAAAAGCGCTTGATAAATCCAAAAATACTATCAAAACTGAAATACCCATATTAATTGTGGCAGAACAGAATCTGTTAGATCCACCATAATGGTTTCCTTACTACAGCCTTTCCAAAAATCCACCTGTGCTGAATCAAGTCTGTTAGTTCTTTCCATAAATTCAGAAATCTGAGAAGTCACCACCCTTTCCAAAACTTTGGCTACAAATGGTAAATTAGCAACTGGTCTAGAACTGGAACAAATCCTAGGATCCATTTCTGCATTTCTTTTAAATAGGAGTCACCACAAACATTTTCAGTTGATAAGGGACTAAACCCTTCAGTTAAAGAGGAATTGATCACCATCCCAAGAACATTCAATATAGATTCAGGAAGGAAATCAATTAAATATGGTGGACAAGGGTCCAAACAACATTTTGATTTCTTTACCCGTTTTGCCACGAATGTAATTTCCACAAAGGAAACTGTTTCAGATTGCCTGAAATCTTCCACATTATCCACTTCAGCGAATTCAGGGTCAGGAATAACATCAAAAGACTCTGCCTGTCATGATATTCTCTCCAAACTCTCTACAACAACTGATGTTTGAAAATCAACCAAATCCAAGATTGTTGTTTCCCTTACCACATCTCGTGGTATGGAATTTCTCAGATTTTGTATCTTTTCCTCAAAAATAGTAACAAAGTGAATTACAATCAGGCACATCTTCATAAACAATATTTCATATATTATTCTCCCCTAGTATTGTACCCACCACTCTAAAAATTGTTATAGAGTCTTTGTATCGCCCCTGAGCGAATTTTGCAGTTGCATTGTAAACCGATGTGATTTGTATCTTTTACAGGAACGTCGGTATAGAAAAGTTAAAAATAAATAAAAAATTAGCTTTCTCAATAATTTCTGAGTAATACTTTTTCTTAGCTGAAACCACTTTTTAAAAATATTCAGTAGCTATTCTTCTCCAAATTTTTTTTAATCAGAGACTGTCCCTGTCTTTTAACATCATCTTTGTAATCTACGTAGAATACTTTTCAGTTCTTGTAACTGCACAGTATACCAGGGAACACTTCCTCTCTTACATCCTTGTAATTTAACATAGAAGCATAGAAATGACGGCAGAAGAAGACCAAATGGCCCATCCAGTCTGCCCAGCAAGCTTTCACACTTATTTTTTCTCATACTTATCTGTTACTCTTGGTCTTTATTAGTAACATTTTGGTTCTATCTACCTTCCACCCCCGCCAATGATGTAGAGAGCAGAGCTGGAGCTGCATCTAAGTGAAGTATCTAGCTTAGGGCTGGATTTACTAATGCCACAAGGCATAGTGAATCCTGCAGTAATGGGGGGTGAAAAGGTGTAGTTATTCGGCGTGAAAATGACAGCGAAAAACATGCATGCTTTTTGCTGTCCGTGAAATCTTTGCGGAGTCGACCCCGGTGCCGCCCCCTCTTCCCGGGCCGACTCCGCCCTGAGCTAGCTATCGCACATGTGCCCTAGCTAGCTAATGCACGCATGCGATAGCTTTAGAAAATGACCCCCTTAATTGGTTAGGGGTAGTAACTGCCGCAATAAGCAAGCTACTCCCACGCTTATTTGTTTACCCAGCCTGTGCAATTCAGTCCTTTTTGGTTGTTGTCTGAATATAAATCATCTTTTCTTCATTCCCCCTGCCATTGAAGCAGTGAGCTGTGCTGGATATGTATTCCAAGTGAAGTATCAGGCTTAATTGATTTGGGGTAGTAACCGCCGTAACAAGCAAGCTACACCCATGCTTATTTGTTTACCCAGACTATGTAATTCAGTCCCTGTTGGTTGTTGTCTGAATATAAATCCTCTTTTATTCATCCCCCCACCATTGAAGCAGAGAGCTATGCTGGATATGCATTGAAAGTGAAGTATCAGGCTTATTTGGTTTGGGGTAGTAACCACCGCAACAAGCAAGTTACTCCCCCGCTTTTTTGTGAATGCAAATCCTTTTTTCCACATTTCCTCTTGCCGTTGAAGCATAGAGCAATGTTGAAGTTGCATTAAACGTGTGTATGTTTATTGAATAAGGGTATTAATCTCCAGGTAGTAGCTGTCATTCCCACAAGCCACCTCCATGCCTCTTCTCTTCATTCACATCCTCTAGACTTTATGGATCCACAGTGTTTATCCTACTCTTTTACCAAGCCCTGTTCACTAAACTATGCCAAATCCATACTTCTTTCTAATAAAAACTTCCAAATTGAAACCCAGTAACTGATTTGTCATCTCAATTACCTTCCACCAAACTGGAAATTTCCTCTATGAATTTGACAAAATCTTTCTTAGATCTTAAATTACTTTTCACATTTGTTATGGTTAAGCAGTGTTTGGGTGGATTCCTGTGTACTGAGGCAGATGACCACACCTACGGGGAGGAACCCCATGAGGTGCCGGAGTACTGGGCTAAACGCAGACACACAAACACAGAGTTTAGTTCTTTTATTAAACAGCTTGTAGTGTACCACCAGAGGTGGCAGTAGTGAGGTAATCTGGATGTAGTTGTCTCAGGACCCTCGGCAGAGGGAACCCTTCTCACCCCATTGGTAATGGAGGATTCTGGTGTGGATATCCCAGCAAGGTAGTACTGGCGCCGGCCATCCAGTGCTCCCTCCATGTGACAGGGGCCGGCCAATGGCATGGATACCCTGTCACATGGTAAGGGCTAAGGGCCATCGGCGCCATTTTGATTAGTGGCAGCCGATGGCCCGGGAGCGGGAGATCGCTCCCGGGATCCCCACTGGACTACCAGGTACCTGTAAAAAGTTTTTTGGGGGGTCGGGAGGGTGGGGGAAGCTAAGGGATTAGTTTTAAAGGGTCAGGGTGCCCTCCCCCAAAATGATAAGAGAACCCCCATGAGCAATTTAGTGGGGTTTTCCTATCGGTTTCGGGGAGCCCCCGATTTCTAACGATTTTGAAAATATCGTACGATATTTTCAATCGTCAGAAGCACGATTCACATCCCTAAAAACTACTACTCACCAACAAATAAAAGTCAGTCTAAGTCAGTTTTTCTATCCCTTCAAATACCAAACCACCTTTCAGTCTAGCCTTTTCCAATTCAAATAACAGATCTAAAGTGAACTCTTTTTCATGGATTCCATCTTGAACAACCTGATAGAAGCCACTGTTGGTTATTGCTTTCTCACTTCCACCTCCCAGTTTATTGTATTTTTCACTTAATTTGTTGTCCGTTTCCCACTTCCCTGTTTATTGTATTTTTCTCTTAGTTTGATGTGAACCGATGTGATGTAACCACGGATGTCGGTATAAAAAAAAGCTGTTAAATAAATAAATAAACAAACTAGCCAAAACATGTAAGGGGTTCATATTCAAAATCCATTTAGATGGATAATCTAACAGTTATCCGTCTATATGGCATACTCAGCTATATTCAACCCTTAGCCGGCTAAATTCTAGCCGAGAAAGAGGCGTTTTGAGGGTGTTCCGGGAAGGGACTTATATATTCAGCTAATTTAGCCCAACATCAGGTTTATCTGGCTAGATTAGCCAGATAAACCTGGCAAGTTATCTGGCCTTGTGAGGCCAGATAACTTGCTACTTACTCGGATATCTTCAGAGATATCCGGATAAGTAGTACACCTTCCAAAAAATGTTTACACTTTTTCTCCCCCTAAAGCCACCCACCCTGGGATGATACCCTCCCACCTACCTTTAAACAGGGCCCCATCAACCCGCTGGGATCACTGTGCTCAGCAAACCTGGATGCTTCCAGTGTTACTTACCTGTGTGTAACCAGATAACTTTAAACAAGTATATTCAGCGGGATCTTTATCCCACTGAATATACTGGACATGTTATCTGGCTAACTTTAGCTGGATAATTTATCCACTAAACGGACAACTGAATATTGACCTCATTGAGCTGTAGTTGAATCATAAATCTGCATGGAAATTAAAATCTCCCATTACCAATAAATAAGAATGACCTAGTAATGCCTCCAAAATAGAATCAAATTGCAGTTGAGACAACCCTGGAAGACAATACCACAATGAAATATAAATTGGTTCAAGAAAATCCAGCTTTAGTAATATACTTTCACAGTCTACAACTTGATCTAGAAAGATTCTATTTAAAGGAAAAGAATCACGAAAAATAATAGCTACCCTGCTCCTTTTTTACTAACTCTTTTGGACAAGCTTGAGAGATAGCTATAGACTGTTTACCCTTCAGCTAAGTATCAGTAACACAAATCAAATCAAGATCTCTATCAGTAATTAGATCATGATCATATAACCAATTTTTTGGGCAAAGATCTAACGTTAATTAAAATACATTTCAGAAATCCTATTTTTTCATTAAGAGCCCTACATAGTACCCTATAAGGTGTAACCAGTCTCCTTGGCAATGAACCAGGATCAGCTCTAATACCTCCTCTCCCAAATTCCCTAACACCAGTAGAATAATTGCCCCTACCCATCAATACAGGAATCTCCCATAAGTTATCCACAATAGCCATTCCCTTGATCTTCCAAAGAGGTTCCCAACTCTTGGGCTTGCCTCTTCAGCGAGCCACAGGAGCAGCTCATCTCAGCATTTTCAAGCCCCAGAGATGATGCATAGATAGGTAGGGTCAGATGACAGCATCCAATGTGGGGGAGCGGGGTTTGTATGGCTTGAAAGTTTGTGGGCTCCTGCAGCCCAGGCACAGGCTGGACAGGGCAACGATGGCAAAAAAGCAGCCCCGACTCTCTCTTTCAGGACTCCCATGGAACAGGTGTTTCTTCCCAGTAACAGCTCATCTCAGAGTTTTCAAGCCCCATATTTGTCCATATCTTGAAGGCAATGATCCTGTGGCTCCCCAGCTCTGTTCGCAGCAAATCAAACTTCCTCCATTCTCAAGCAGATTGTGATGCACCACAAAATCCTGCCAAAAACACACTCAGAACCATTATAGAAAATCTGAAAAACCATAATAACACTAACATCCAGGACTCACACATTGACAAGCCTTCCTATGAAAAGGCAGCACTGTGAATATAGTAACAGGCCTTAGATTACCAATTCATCTGCTACTGGGAAAACAAGCTGGGCTGGTATAGATCCCCACACTGAAACTAACCCTAGCAAAGTCCTTCACCTCTGTCATGCACACAGAACACAGGCAGATACTCACCAAATACAGAATAAGTGACCAGAAATTTAAGAACATAAGAAATTGCCATACTGGGTCAGACCAAGGGTCCATCAAGCCCAGCATCCTGTTTCCAACAGTGGCCAATCCAGGCTGCAAGCACCCGGCAAGTACCCAAAAACTAAGTCTATTCCAAGTTACTGATGCCAGTGATAGCAGTGGCTATTCTCTAAGACAACTTGATTAATAGCATTTAATTGACTTCTCCAAGAACTTATCCAATCCTTTTGTAAACCCAGCTACTCTACCTGCACAAACCACATCTTCTGGCAACAAATTCCAGAGTTTAATTGTACGTTGAGTGAAAAAGAACTTTCTCTGATTAGTCTTAAATGCGCTACCTGCTAATTGCTAATTTCATGGAATGCCCCCTGGTCCTTCTATTATTTGAAAGTGTAAATAACAGGTTCACATCTACTCGTTCAAGACCTCTCATGATCTTATAGGCCTCTATCATATCCCCCCTCAGCCGACTCTTCTCCAAGCTGAACAGTCCTAACCTCTTCAGTCTTTCCTCACAGGGGAGCTGTTCCATCCCCTTTATCATTTTGGTCACCCTTTTCTGTACCTTCTCCATTGCAACTATATCTTTTTTTTTAGATATGGTGACCAGAATTGTACACTGTACTCAAGGTGCAGTTTTACCATGGAGTGATATAGACAAAAATGAAATGGACTGTGCCAAGAAGCCAAACTGTAAATGCAGTGCAATGTTGGAGTCGCCTCTTCTAAGCAAAGTAGAATGATATAAGAGTTACACATTGCCAAAGCTGACACAGTGCATTCAATAAAGTGAAAATAAAATATTTTTTTTCTTTGTTGTCTGGACATTTTATTTTTTTAGTTTATTGGTCCTAATCTCGTGTTCTATGCTTTCCTCTTGTCTATCTTCCAGCCCTTTCTCACCCCGCCCCTTACCCAGCATCTTCATTTTCTCTCTGCCCCATCCCCATCCCCATCCCTATCCCTACCCAGCATCACCCCTTTCTCTCTCCCTCTGGCTTTGCACCCCACTCCCTCTTCTACCTTTCCCAGCATCACCCCCCCCTCATCTTACAAGACTCTTCCTCCATCCTCCTCCTGCCCAACACCCCCTGTTAAGCATCTCATCATCATTCTCTTCCTCCCTCCCCTTCTGACAAGCATCTCTCTCTTCCCTTCCCTTCCCCTCCTCAATCCCCTATCCAGCAGCTCCCCTGCCCACCATCTCCCCATGGCCTTCTATTCTGGCTTCTTCTCCATATCTGACTTGGTTGATCCAAGAGAACCTGGGACTGGGGGGAGAGGGTAGTAGCGGTGCATTTCCATAAAAGCCTCATTGTGGCCAAAGAAAAAGAAGAGAAAAATAAGTGAAATTATAGTTTGTCTCTCAGACAGCCAATGCTCAGGTCCTGCTGTGGCCCCACTCTCCTTCCATATGAGTTTCCTGTTATCTAGAATACTCATTTGGGGGTCGGCGTCACTGCAAGGCTTGAGCATGCACTGGCTCAGAGACAGGCTCCCACATTTAATTTCCTTTCTCTCCCGCTCTGGCCACAGCATAGCCTTTACAGAAGTGCATGGTTTGCCCACCCCTCTTCTCCACCCCTCAGTCGCGGCATATCTACGGGGGTAAGGGGGCTGGACTAGGGTGTCATTTGCACCCTCTTGTAAGTCGGTGGATGAGGAGTAGGAGGAGAGAGAGAGAGCATCGGGAGAAGTGCAGGACCATGAGCATGCACTCATCTTGCACCACTGACCCTGCCATGAACAACAATTGCATACAGTGAGGCTACTGGCACAGCATCCTTCAGCAGTGATGCCTATTGCTATGGCCATATCGACCATAGGCCTGCTGCAGCTCTGGAACAGGGCTTGATAAATATTGCCACGCGTCAGCCACATGATGTTTACAGAAATCTAGACTTTACCAGAGTTTGGAGCTTTCTACAACATTGTATGGGTTTATCTAGACTTTGTTTTGTCTCATCCCAGCCATAAACATTTTCTGTAGCTCAGGCAACATGCCATGGGAGTTATTTCAATCTTTACAGATGAATTGTATATAGCTCCTTCTCCACTAATCATTTTTATTAGCTCCAGTGTAAGTCAGAGACCTCCCTAAACCCATTAACATTAGGTCAAAGCTGTGTTTTGCAACAAAAAGGAATGCTCTTATAAAGATAGAATCTGTTATTGCAATGGTTTTGATGGCAAGAGAGAGAGAGAGCGAGCAGTAGGGTGAGGGAAAAAGCGGCACATGGAGATAGGTGGCAGAGAAAGAAAGCGAGGAAAATGGAAAATATTTTCAGTCATATAAGCTAGGAAGAATTCAGTGATCACAATTTGAACTAATTTGTGAATACAGTGAAAGAAAATAAAATCATTCTCAGTATGTTTAGGACATTATACAGGCAGATGGCAACATTCAACCTTTTGAATACTTGTAGCAGGCGACTGGTAATTAATTACTTAAAAATAAAAAAAACCCAGCGGCTTGGCTGCACATTTTACTTTCTGTATCCCGTGCGCATACCTAATAGGGCCATCAACATGGACGCACGTTTTCCTCCCCTTATTGAATAAGGGGTAAGGGAAAACGCGCTTCCAATAGCAGGCTAACAGTGCGCTCCTTCAGAACGCACTGTACTGTATCGGCCTGTATGTTATTGTAACCACCCCTCCCTTCTTTAGGGGTCATCCTCGGTGGCTGCAAGGGGGGAAAAAGCCTTTTTTATAGCCCCGGAACAGGAGTAAGTCCAGTGGAGGACAGCAGTTCTGTAAGGCCTAAGGGTACTGAAAAGGAGAAAAAAGAAGTCCATAGCAAACTTCTATAGAGAAGACAGAATTTATTTAACAGTCCAAAAATCAAAGTCCAGTTACAGCAGAATAAAGCTGGACAAAAATCTTCAGCAGCATACATTTATTTATTTTATGTATTTATGTATTTGCTTTTATATACCAACATTTGATCAAGATATCACATCGGTTTACATATAACTGAACAAATTCCAGAATTCAGCTTCCAAAACTTCCAATCACCAAAACGACACAGATTACTCACATCTGTGTTTACTTGAAAGCTGACCACTTTTCAGGGGGCTTTCCCAGCCCCTCCCCATCCAAGGCCCCTTTACTGCTGTAGGACTCCACATGAGCACTGGAAACTACTTCTCCTCCTGCAAAATGTTCTGTCCCCCAAGCTGTGAACTTCCCCAGGCACGGGCAAATATTTCAGTTGGACTGTGGGATCTTCCAGCTCCTTGTCGACCTTCCTTAAGCTTCTCCAACAAGATCAACATTTCAGATCTTCTCCAGCCAGGAAACCACTCTAGGCACTGCACAAGGATGCAAACCCCCCACCGTGCAAGACTTCTGGTTCATGAGAGTCTCAGGCCATCATTTCTCACAAGCTGCTTCTAATCCTCGGCCCAGTGCTCGTGAGGCACCGTAAGTACCTTACTTTCAAACCCATTCCCTTTGGGGGAATGAACTCCCTTTCACTTATCACCCTACAGACGCCTTCCAAAATCTTCCACTAGCTGGAAAATTCTCCTTGGTAAACATAGCACATCAGCCTTCTAGAAAGGCCTAAGCTACCTTACATTGTGATGTCATGTTTCCTAGTTAAATCCTTTTGAAAATTGCCCTCTAAAGGTATTGTACGTTCTTTCCTGCAAGCACCAGTTTTATGCAAAGGATTGAATCTACAAAGTGTCTACTAAACATGACAGACATTTGCTGAATAAACTTGCATTTTATAGGTAAACCAACAAAAATGTTCTTTCATGCTTAATTTTGGTATTTGAGGGTTTGCCTTCAAATATTCTCAAAACCTTTCATTTCCCACTTATGCCATGGCAACTCGTTCTAAGTGGATCACCAAAAAATGTCAACTTTAATTACAGAGAGATCAACATTTAACCTCATAGAAGCGGGCAATGATGCATGGTATGTCCAAATTGTGGTGGATAGCTGTAATTCTCCCTTAGATACAAAGGAAGCAACATATTAAAGTGCAATCATTTTGGTAGGATTTTTTGCAGGATATTTACCTAAATTATTGTACTCAGAAAGGTTGCTATTTTATTAATATTCTGCTTTTTCAAGCATTTCCGAGAGGACGTGCCAGAGGGCTCATATTCTAAGCTTGTACCTGAACCAATAGAGGGTAAAGTGACTTAACCAAGGTCAGAAGAAGCAGCAGAGAGATGGCGACCCTGGTTCATGGCCCACTGCTCTAACTATTAAGCTATTCTTCCCCTCCACTAGAATGCAATCTACTAAGTGAACAGAATGCAAAAATATTGGGTGGTATTTTTATTGCATAAACTCCACGGCATGGTAAAAATCATTTCAAATAAACAAAAAAACAAAAAAAAAGAGTGGGGGAAGTCCCCCCCTTCACACTACATTAGGCTATTTCCAGCAAAGTCAAGAAAATATAAATCACAGAGCACAGAAAAAAAGAACACTTTTTTTTTTAAAAGAAGCATTTGCCAACTGTTGAACAAAATATATATCCTGATTTATTCTATCTGTGCCATAATTTTTCGAAAATAAACTGAATAAAGGCATGCAAACAGAAAAATTCAACACAGCGTGGTAATTTGATGTTGCGAAACCCCAAATAATGCATAAAACCCCACTCTTCCAAAACATAAAAAAGCCAGGCCTTCACATCCACTTGCTCTCAGTGTTGCAAAGAGTGTGGAGAGCTAGGAGGTGTGGAGGACAGGGCTTTGTTAGAAGGGAGAGGAATGTCAGGCTCTGCATGTGCTTTTTCTTGTTTGCCCATTTCTATACTGCTCTCCTCCCTTTCGGCTTGTCTTTGTCTGCTGGAGAGCCTGGGTGTGTGAAAGTCTCTGTCGGTTCATCTTTCTTTTGCTTCTTGGTTTTTTTTCTGCCTCTTGGGTAGAGTGGAGCAGGCGTCTGTGGCTGCTGTAGGGAAAGGGGATGACAGCAGCCATTGTATTTGCAAGAAGAGAGTTAAGGCAGGAGGAGTGTGAGGTGGGAGGAAAGGAGAGGAAAACAGTCACCGATATCAGTGACTGAATGCAATTTTTGGTCAAGGCACTGCATATCTTGGAAAAGTCATGGAGACTGCTTGCATGCCATTTTAGGTTAGCCCCACTTCTGATTAGCACAATACACTGTTATATAATCAGCCTTGCAGTCGCAGCATCCGCAGAGCCAAACCAGAGGCAGGGCTGAGGTCACTGTTACTGAGCAAGACACTCAAATTCTTATCAGGAAGGAGTGCAAGAACCTGGATTCCAAATCTCCATTTCCAGAGTTTGAAATGTGCATGCCGTGTGTCTGTCATATCGTGCAACCCCCCCCCCCCCCCTCCAATCTCTCCTCTCCTCCCCTCTAGGGTAACTAAGTAGTTACCTGGTTGCATTGGCCTGGTTGAAAACTGGCCCTCTCAAAGCAGCTAAAACTAAGTACAGGCTTTCACAATGTAAGTCATTCCAACTGGGTTAGAAAGAGCCATTCCTGGGGGGGTATATTTAGGTCAGGGGAGTAAACCACGTGTACAAACTGGATTTAAAAATGCACGTGCAATATTTTGTCCTGTCTTGCTGCTTGCAGAAATAGAAGGTGCAAAGAGCACCAGTAATTTTGTACCTGCAAACCTGGTAGAAAAGTTTCAAAGGGAAACTGGAGACTGAAGTTTCATACCACTCCTACCTTGATGACATACAGGTACTGGTCCCACCCAAAACTCATCACGCTACAACCATTAACAACCTCAACAATTGCTTAGCAAAAGAGCCAATTGGCTACACCAAAACAATGCCTTAACCCAAAAAAGACAGAGACGTTTTTGGGCTGGGGAAAAAAAATGAGCCTATCCACTACCTTCCTAAAAGGGTCATTGATGGAAGCCCAGTATTCTTCAGTTCTCAAGCATGGAGTCTAAGCTTTATCCTGGACTCATAACTCATCAGCAAAATCCAGATCCAAGCAGAATCTAAAACAGCTTATTACCATCTCCGCCAGAGCTGCCACCTCCAACAGCTCCAGGATGACAATTCTTTTTCATCTGCCATCCAAGCTTTGATAATCTCCTGTTTGGACTCTCTTTAGTCCAGTATCCCCAATACACTGAACCAATGCCTGTATCTCATTCAAAACACACTGGCATGCATGAGAGCAAAGGCTAAGAAATCCAGCCATATAACCCCCTATTCTAAAAACCCTATGCTGGCTCCCAACGCTATACTGCACTAAAATGAAACTATTAGCCCTGGCTTATAAAACTTTCAAAGTCTTGGCACCAGCCTACCTCATGAAATTTCTCACCCCTTGCATATCTGTCTACACACTATAGGGAAGACTTTAAAAGGGCTGCACATGCTCCCATAAACACACGTATCTTCCTGCACACAAAAATATGGACTATTTTTGGTTATAAAATACTCTTCATGTACTTGCTACAGCTCTCTGTTAGGTGCAGGTGTTGCGAGAGAGAGAGAGAGAGAGAGAGAGAGAGAGAGAGAGAGAGCTCAGTGTGATACTCTGTATATGGACCATTGTAAGGGGGCACTTTGATTCGGGATGAGTTTTCAGGAGGTGCGTTGGGGTTAGGGGGCTGTTGTTACAGACACATTCAGAGGTATCCATTGTAAAATTGACATCATTAAAAAGTTTTGACCTTATAAGTGATGAAAATTCTAAAAAGAGGAGTTGATTTCATGTACACTGCAGTCTTTGCCAGCTGCATTGTACAAATCAACTCCTTTTCACCACTTATAAGGACTAAAATTCATTAGTGATGTCAGTTTTACAAGGAATGCCTCTGAATGGGTTTGTAACAACAGCCCCCTAACCCCAACTCATCTCCCGAAAACTCACCCTGAATCAAAGTGCCCCCTTTCAATGGTCCATATATAGAGTATCAGACTGAGCTCTCACTCATGTTCAGTGCACTCCTGCAGAGTTGTGTGTGCTGGAACCCCCTTTTTTGTGAGCGCACATACCTCAATGTATGCACGACCTTCCTGGCTATTTAAAATTCACGTAACTCCCGCGTGGTCCACTTACGTGTGTAGGTGGCCATTTTTGCACAAGTAAGGCTTTTAAAATCTACCTTTATGCTTCTAAATCAAGGGCCCCCAAAATGATGGGCCTTGCCAGCATCAGGAAGAGAAAGTTTGCAGGCTCACTTCCAACACGATGGAACTCACTACCAGATTTGCCCCAGATCTCAAAACCTTCCAGAAATGGGTGAAAACATGGTTCTTTCAAACAGATTTTGGCCCCAAATGAGGACACAGACCCCACTAGGGACTCTGTATGTACCCCAACTAAAGGCACAAACATTACCATAGACTGAATATTACTGTGCAGACATTCTGTACTGCCCTAGCTAAATACAGTATCCCAACAAAGGTCATAAACTCTGTTGGAGACTATATCCCACGAAGTATACATACTGTGCTATTTGTGACACACCTTAGTTTATGTAACGAGTAGTTCACTCTAGAATTACTATTTATAACTATGCTTCTATATGTAAAACACCTTGAACGCCATGGCCAGAAAGGCATGGAATGAATAAATGATAATGATAATGATGGCTTAGCATTGTGGAATACATTGCCTGAACAAATACAGATTTGGTTTCCACCAAATCGTTTATAAAAGGTATGGGTTAGTATTGATAATTTGCTTTATGTTCATGCTTTTTATATTATGCATGTTTGCTTTGTACGCTGCCATGAACATTACTGAATATATGTGGGTAATACATTTTTCTAAATAAATAAATAAAAACTAGGATAGCATTGTTTGCTTTTGAAAATCGTTTACAGGGTGCATGGGTACAGTTACTCCTATATTTCCATCCATAAGCAAGGCTGAATTATCCATTTCAGGTATGTGACATCATTCGGTGGCACCGAACAGACTTCTCTTAGCTCATAGAGCTTTTGCTCTACTGAGCATGTACAGGTGTTGTGCTGATGGCCTGAGGTGGAGTTGATGCTACCCGTAGGGCAAGCCCCATGGGTCCCCACCGTCGGGAGATGGAGTAGACCGGGAGACAGAGGCCGACTGGAGCTTCGCCATTACCAGCTCTCGTTCCCCGCAGATTGAGCCCAGCTGGTCTTAGGCGGGCCTCCGTCAGATGAATCCCAGTGGATTTTCAAAGTAGGCAGCCAGGGACCAGCGAGGTATTGGAGGGACCTAGACAAGGCTGGATGAGGCAGGAGTCCAGAGGACCGGGCAGCAAAGATGGACCAAAGTGCAGGGATAGGTGACGCCCGGGCAGTAGAAGGTCGAAGCCTAACAAGACCAAGTCCAAAGAGAAAGCAGAGGCAAGGTCAGGGACAGGCTGAAGTCGGAGCAGGTGGCAGTGCTAGGCAAGGTACAGCAGAGCAAGGGTCAAAGCCAGAAATCAGTCCTGAGCGTAGTCCAATGAAGCAAGGGTCAAAGCCAGTAATCAGTCCTGAGTGTGGTTCAATGAAGCAAGGGTCAAAGCTAGTAATCAGTCCAAGGCAGAGGCTAGGTAGGAACCAGGAACAGGAACAGGAACCAGGAACAAAGTCAGGAACGAGCAACGAAGCACAAGACTAGCATGGAGACATGTTGCCAAGCAAGGAGTGAGTAGCGGGCCCTGCCATAAATAGCGGGGCCCGATGATGTCATCATTGGGGGATGCAAGTTAGTTTATTGCCACGGCCCCTTTAAAGGCCTATGGGACGCGCGCGTGCCTAGGAGGAGGCAGGATGCTGGATGGCGGCGTCTCTCCGTGGCACACATGGGGAGACCCACTGGTAGCTGGAGGGGTCCACGGAGCAACTGGGAGTGCTTGAGGAGGCAGTGGGGGTGCAGAAGTGCAGGCGGCTGCACACCGCCACCAGTGAGGACGGGCCAGGTCTGGGAGCCGGGCGCTAGAGGTGAGTAGGCCCGGTCACGGGCCTGCCGCGGCCGGGGCATGCAACAGCAGGAATTCCCACTCAGATATTGCCTCTTGAGCCTCGTCAGTCTTTTTTCATCTGAGCACCAGCATTGATGTGTATCTCTGTCTCTCTGTTTATCTATTAACATTTTCATACTTTTGTCTTTAAAGTGTCTCATTGCCTCAGGAGCCCCCAAAGAGCACTTTTAAGTGCTGCTTTTTCAAAAAACAAACAAAAAAAGATGAAGAAAGTTTTTCTTCAGGATGTCCGGAAAGAAGAAGGCCACAGTCAGTGGGTTCAAGGACTGTGTTTGTGGAAGGAAAATGTACATCACTGATGGACATGACTTCTGCTACCCTTTTTTGGGAATGGACTATGAGCAGTAGGGATGTGAATTGGGCTTCGGTGCCATTGGTCAGCCCCTGTCACATGGTAGGAGCACAAGATGGTGCTGGCCATCCAGTGCTCCTACCATGTGACAGGGTCCGGCCAATGGCACGGATACCCTGTCACATGGTAAGGGCAAAGGGCCATCGGCGCCATTTTGATTAGTGGCAGCCGACGGCCCGGGAGCGGGAGGACGGCCCGGAGCGGGAGATTGCTCCCGGGACCCTCACTGGACCACAAGGTACCTGTAAAATGTTTTTTTGTGGGGTCGGGAGGGTGGGGGAAGCTAAGGGGTTAGTTTTAAATGGTTGGGGTGGGTTTTAGGTTTATCGGCTCGGGCGCAGCCGATAAACAAAACCGCAATCGGGCCCGATGCAAAAAACCCCACATGTGAATCGGAACCGGAATCCGAACCGATTCCGGTTCCGATTCACATCTCTAATGAGCAGACCAACTATTATGACTGTAGATGGATGTCCCCGCAGATCCAGAGATTGAGGAACTCCACAAGTCTCAGCGAAGCCACAGTCGGCTCTCCTCCAGAAGTGCAGTCTCGTCTGCCTCATCAAGAATTAAGTTGAGCAGGAGCTCCTCCAAAATATCTCCCCCATTGGTGGAACAGGCCTGATCCTTGGGGCCAAGTAAGTGACATGTGTCAAAGAAGTTAAAGGTGCCACTCTGTGGAGCCACCAGAGCAGCTGGCACATTAAAAGCACCATCTCAGGTGCATCGGCACACAGTGCATTGACACCACTGACACATAGTACATCAGCTTCATTGATGCAATGCACATTAGAACCATCAACACAGTACTCATTGGAACTATCGGAACCATCGACACACATAAGAACATGCCATACTGGGTCAGACCAAGGGTCCATCAAGCCCAGCATCCTGTTTCCAACAGTGGCCAATCCAGGCCATAAGAACCTGGCAAGTACCCAAAAACTACATCTATTCTATGTCACCATTGCTAATGGCAGTGGCTATTCTCTAAGTGAACTTAATAGCAGGTAATGGACTTCTCCTCCAAGAACTTATCCAATCCTTTTTTAAACACAGCTATACTAACTGCACTAACCACATCCTCTGGCAACAAATTCCAGAGTTTAATTGTGCGTTGAGTAAAAAAGAACTTTCTCCGATTAGTTTTAAATGTGCCACATGCTAACTTCATGGAGTGCCCCTAGTCTTTCTATTATCCGAAAGAGTAAATAACCGATTCACATCTACCCGTTCTAGACCTCTCATGATTTAAATATCTCTATCATATCCCCCCTCAGCCATCTCTTCTCCAAGCTGAAAAGTCCTAACCTCTTTAGTCTTTCCTCATAGGGGAGCTGTTCCATTCCCCTTATCATTTTGGTAGCCCTTCTCTGTACCTTCTCCATTGCAATTATATCTAATTGAGATGCAGCGACCAGAATTGTACACAGTATTCAAGGTGTGGTCTCACCATGGAGTGATACAGAGGCATTATGATATTTTCTGTTTTATTCACCATGCCCTTTCTAATAATTCCCAACATTCTGTTTGCTTTTTTGACTGCCTTAGCACACTGAACCGACGATTTCAATGTGTTATCCACTATGACACCTAGATCTCTTTCTTGGGTTGTAGCACCTAATATGGAACCCAACATTGTGTAATTATAGCATGGGTTATTTTTCCCTATATGCATCACCTTGCACTTATCCACATTAAATTTCATCTGACATTTGGATGCCCAATTTTTCCAGTCTCACAAGGTCTTACTGCAATTTATCACAATCTGCTTGTGATTTAACTACTCTGAACAATTTTGTGTCATCTGCAAATTTGATTATCTCACTCGTCGTATTTCTTTCCAGATCATTTATAAATATATTGAAAAGTAAGTGTCCCAATACAGATCCCTGAGGCACTCCACTGTCCACTCCCTTCCACTGAGAAAATTGTCCATTTAATCCTACTCTCTGTTTCCTGTCTTTTAGCCGGTTTGCAATCCACGAAAGGACATCACCACCTATTCCATGACTTTTTACTTTTCCTAGAAGCCTCTCATAAGGCTCCAATGCTGTTGACACACAAGGCCCTAGTAACATTGAAGCAAAAGTCCATGGCATCATTGAAGACCAAGACACCCGTGCCATTGACTCATATATCCTCAATGCACTTGACGCAGCAAGCCCCAGAAGGTTAAATGCATTGGTCCTCAACATCTTTACCATGAAGGCAGGTGGCTTAATTGTCAATGAACCATGCTGTAGTACTTCCTACACAGCTGCATACAGGACTACATAGAATTTGACAGGGGCAGAAGGGGATATAATATTCCTGCCCCCATCAATTACCATAGATCTTACTCCAACAAAACTAATGGAACAAGGGCTTTGCCTGGGGACTCCAGATCCCTTTTGTTCTCTGGTACCACTCACATCCAATTGACCTCCAATTCAAATCTTACAGAGTCCAGAGGATGTGCAAGGTCCCATTCTAATATCAGAAGAGAATGTTTCATTGCCCATGCCAGTTCAAAGGGTATGTCAGCCCCCTGACCAGATAGCAGAGCTAGTGGCTAAGGATAAGGAAGGTAACTTGCAACCTTTGCTTTCCAGGATATCAGATTTACTCTCATGAGAAGGGTGGATACTCCATCAGAACCTCCACGCTGTAGTTCTAGTCAAAGAAATTCGTTGGCAGCAGAGCCCAGCCAGTCAAGGATGCCCTCCCCTTTGAGCTAACTGAGGACCCCTGCTCAGTTACCGTCTTCATCATTGAGGTCCTGGATCAGTTTTCCCACTCCTCTTGGCTCTGAAGAGGGGTCAACAGGGATCCTTTCTCACTCCCTTTTGAACCTTCTGGAACATCTCCACTGGAAGACTTTTCTTAATCCAGATTTCTTGACAAGCTGGGAAAAGCACTCAGAGTGAATATGCATAGAGACAAAGACCTCCTTCAGATTCCTGAAACACTGGCAGAGCCCAGAGCCAGCAGCAATCCCAATCCATTGTATCCTGCAAGAATTATGGCCCAGAATGTGATAAGATCCAGTTCCTGTGCCCCAAAGGCAAGGCAACTAGACCTCAAGTATAGGGTATGTATATCTCTGTGGTGTTATAAAATGCTCATATCCATTCGTGTGAGCCAGCATACGCATTTACATGCTTGCCTGCGTGACTGTTTAAATGTTACTGTCCCCTTCTACATGGTTCAGTACTTACTTGAGTATTACAAAACTGAATCCTTTTTTTCCACCTGGTGAAGGTAGAGTTGCATACCCTCAGCCGCTCTTAGATGCAGAATATATATGCCACCTTTTTTGATTCATCTACGAAGCATTTGATACCACAGCTTGCACGTTAACAGCATCCATCAGAGCATGTCATATGGCTTGTTTGAAGAGCCAATAGTTTGTGAGATGATATCAAAAAAAAGATGTGGATATTTCATGCTTCAGTGATCACTTTTTTTGGAGAAAAATATAAAGAAACTTGCTTAAATAAAGGCACAGAATGTGGCAGTTCAGTCCCTTTCTACTGGACATAACCAGTCTAAAGGCAGTCATATAAGTCAACTATTTATATCACTCTACCTAGTGCTATCAAGCTAGGATGAGAGTACTAGGGGTGTGCATTCGTTTTGAACTTATAGGTAAAACGCAACTTATTTTTGGTTTTTAACTTAAAAAAGTGATGAGGCGAAAACGATCGGATTTCCAACTTATTCAACATAGCTATGTTGAATACGTTGGAAATCGCGATTGTTGATCCTAAATAAAAATTTAAACCCCTCACCCTCCTTAATCTCCCCCCAAGACTTACCAAAACTCCCTGGTGGTCGAGCGGGGAGTCAGGACGCCATTTCTGAACTCCTTTGCGAGTAGCACATGACGTCGGCGTCACGTCGGAGTGACGCGGACGTCACGTGATTCCCCGCGGGTTCGCTCCGGGACCCTCGTTGGACCCAAAAGGAACTTTTGGCCAACTTGGGGGGCCTCCTGACCCCCCCAAGCAGGCCTTGCAGTGGCACTGCCCTTGCATCTTAACAAGAAGCCCTCTATAAGGAGAGCTTGGGACTGCTGCAGGGCCTGTGAGCTTGCAATAGCTCACAAGCTTTTCTGCTGACTTTCAGGGGGGGCCTCCTGACCCCCCCAAGCTGGCCAAAAGTTCCTTTTGGGTCCAACGAGGGTCCCGGAGCGAACCCGCGGGGAATCACGTGACGTCCGCGTCACTCCGACGTGACGCTGACGTCACGTGCTCCTCGCAAAGGAGTTCAGAAATGGCGTCCTGACTTCCCGCTCGACCACCAGGGAGTTTTGGTAAGTCTTGGGGGGGGATTAAGGAGGGTGAGGGGTTTAAATTTTTATTTAGGGAATTGGTGCACGTATGGACATAGACTCAACTTATGGAATTCTCCATATGTCCATATTGACCGAAATTGACCCCCCCTTTCGACTTATGGACTTATGAACATAAACTTTTGGTCTGCACATCCCTAGAGAGTACATTGTCAAAATCTCATCTTTGTGTAACTTTCCTCATGCCATATCACATCAAATGTTCACTGATATGTGCTGTGCTGTTCGTACATCTCACTGTGAATGTAAAACTGGCCCAAAAACCCTAGACCACCACCAAAACATCTCCTCAATTTACTAGTTGACCCTCCTGCAGTGGTATAAATAATTGACTAATATGCATGCTATCTTAGAGGCTCTCTCTCTCTCTCAGGAAAAAAGGTATAGTTACTTCCAGCATGATAACATGCATTATGCTATTGTACACAACATTAAATATCCCTCATTTTCAAAAACCCCACCCAAACTCCTCCCCTTTGACTAAAATAAAAAAATTTGCATACATATCTTGCTATGAGATAAGTAACGCATGCACTAGGGTGTTATCAAGGGCATTAGCGCCCTAATGCATTTTTATGAATGACCCTGTTAGATTGGAAGTCTTTGGGGTTAGAAGGCAGAATATAAATAAATAAAAACATCTGTCAAACCCAGCACCCATCCTCACTGGTAGAGGGGAGAATCCAGCACTATCTGTAGGCGTGGTGCAAGATCACCAGACATCATTTGGTTCTCAAGATTGTGGTGACTGGATACCACTTGCATTTCTCCTGGCTTCCCATATTTCCTCATTGCTCAACATTCAATCCGGATCCATCTCACTCAACCCAACTCTTCCTGGAAGTGGAGTTTTAGCCACAAGAAAAAGAACTGTTCCTGTAGCTGCATTTAGGTCAGAGAGGGAAAATCGTATGCATAGTACACATGCTATGTTGCCCCCGCATAGTTAGCCACGTGAATAGCAGGAGCAAAGCATGCAGACACTTTTAATGCATGGACTTTGCGCTCGCTCATTTTCAAAGGGAAACAATATGAGTTTTTGGAGACTTGTCTACTTGGGTAGATGAGCATTTCCAATTTACTGGAGAACTGGCTAAGAAAATAATTGAAATTAGAGATAAATGTTCTAAATTGTAGGACTGTAATGTGGTGTTGATTATGGATAATCAATTGCTTCGTTAGAAATTACAGAATACGGGGAATCATTCTAGAAGGTTGAATTTGAGATTTATTAATTTTCCCAAATGTCCTCTAATTCCCCACATGGAGATGCTGAGGAAGTTTTATTTAGATATTTCGATATTATCTAAAGAAGTTATTCCTTCAGTTTCTAAATGATATTATTTCCCTGATGGTAAGAATACTGTTTCATCTAGTTTAAATATGAATTTCTTCTGACACTTTTGACTTTACTGGATTTTTACAGCTGTCTCACTCACAGATTACAGAAAGATTTACTCTTTTAATATCATTTGTGCAGGAGTCAGATAAATAGCGGATAATGAGATTCTTTTTTTATCTTAAAGATTCACCTTTTTTTTTTTTAGGTCAGAAGATTGCTGTATTTAGAGATGATGTTAAAGAAATGCAGAATAGAAGGGAATTGTTTCTTTTGAAAAAGAAGAGTGGTAGGCTTTAGGAGCAAATTTCTTTTTATTAACGTTTCCTTGTAAATTTGTTATGGAATTGTAAGGACTTAACAGAAAGTATGAGGCAAAATTTAAGACGCGCACATATGTGTGCATTTGCTGGCGATTTTATGACATACACGGGCATGTTAAAAAATCAGCTACATGCGCCTACATGTGCGCATGATTTTATATTGACGCGTGCATGGTGACTCGAGCGCGTAAGTAAGGGATATTTTAGTAGCCACTTCCTATACATTTTGAACAAGAGATTTATTTGATGCAATAGCAAGAAATTAGTTTAAAAAAAAATCAATAAGGTGTGTAATGAGATGGTTATAAGTAGATCTCTGGAAGATCACTGGCAGACAAACATAAAATAAACCAATATATTAAAAATAGTTTAGATTAGTTTGAACATCCCTACTCCCTTAGAAATTTTAAATCACTAACAACTGAATACAATTAAAATGCATTCAGTGGTCCAGCAGCAAGTAGGGGATAATCCAGTCTCTTGCACTACGTGCCATACATGCATGATTATCTATCAGTAGGTGAGAGATTTTATGTTTGCACTGATACTGGGCCGGGGAGGGAAATTCATCGGAGCCTTCGGGGAATTTCCACGGATGTTAGATAGTTTATTTTAATATTTTAAATATATTGCTTATGTTTTATTGAGAAATAGAATGCCTGCAGTGACCACCCAATGGAGCTAGAGGAGACAGAAACAGTGACAAAATTCAAGAAAAGAAGGGATAAGCACAGAGGATTCCTAGTCATAAAGAAATGAGAGAAAAATCAGAGATCAGCATGGGACTATGCACTGCAGCAGGAATGGAGCTAGACTGGATGGGCCTTATGATCCCTACCTGCTGTCATATTCTCTGTCTCTGTTTCCCCGTTAATACAGAACTGCCATACGGGCAGCACTGCTTCCGGCTGCTGAAATGATTTTGTCAGTCTTTTACTTTGTGAAAGAACTTTGTGGGTCATTTATTTCAGTTTTACCTTTCCAATTTATTGAGCACTGAGCAGGCCTGGAGTTTATCCCTCAGCTGGAGAGCAGGGGCTCAAGATCAAGGGGAGACCTGCTTTTCACTTGAATTTACATGGAGCAGAGACCATCCAGATACTCAGCAAGTATGATTGTGCAATCTCACCTTGCAGTATCATCAAGCTGTCATGTCTGAGAACAGAAGCTGTTAGTGGAAGAGGAACATTGAATAGTACCTTGAAGCATTACTGTGTGAGGCATTGGTTGGATTTAATTCGACCATTTTTCAGCAGATCCCTTGCATGCATCGAAAGACATGTGAATACAAATGAAGCAAAATGCACCGTCATGCCAGTACCGTCATGGAGTGGCTATGCTGAAGATACAGTGGGGGTTTACTTAAATTTCAGCCGGTTGCAACTTGCTATCTTACACTTCACGGATGAACACAGCCAAGAATGTTGAAGATTTCATTCAAATTTTGGCCCTTGTACTTCTGTTTCCTTTTTTCAAATAAATGCGACTCCTGAAAAGCAGCAGTGTTCAAATAGTAGAAGAGGTATAAGTAAAGTTATTCATTTCCTAATGTTTTGGCTCCCTCAGGTGGTATAATCTGGCATTAAAATATTCTTCCATAATGTAATGCATTCTTCCTAGTCAAAATATGAAGAACGTTGGTCTTCTGAAACCTTCACTTTCCATCATTATTAGTCTGCTAAATGCTCTCTAGGCCCTGCTTTAAGCAAAAATAACAAGACACCGTTGGACTGGCCTGATGGCTCAGCAGTGGCACTGGGTGTGCAGTGCCATGTGGGAGACCTAAAGTTGATGCCTGAGTCTGGTTTTGGCTGCTTGAACTAGGCCAGGCTGGATATTCTGTAGAGGCAGTCCTGGGGGGGGGGGGGAGGAGAGTCTCATCCATTGCACAACAGTGATAGTTAATGGTCAGATCAGGGTGCACAAAGGTCAGTTGCCAAAGAGGGTCTATGGCTCTTGGAACAAGATAGTTGCTGCCATTGCTGAACTAGGCAAAAAAGAGAAAGGAGAGGAAGGGCTTAATAATGGGGACAATGTCCCAGGCTGTTGTGAAGGAAGGCTTATGGCAGCATATTCCCCCCCCCCCCCCCCAAAAAAAAGGCCAGTTCCGAGTGAGCTAGAAACCCAAAAGAGCAGGAAGAAACAGAATAAAATGGAAGGGTGGGGTGGGCCTGTAAAAGGGGGAGCTTGAAAATCTCTGCCTTTTTTTTTTTCCAACCATTGGCAGCGGCAAATGTTTTGTAAGTTGAAAGGAAAGGACCGACTGATCCTTCTTTGGGCTGTTGGCGCTCAGCTGCTGCTGATCCTCTGTTGCCTCTGTCGGCAGATTTAAGCTGATGCAGCGGTGCAACAAAACATCAGATACCACAGCACGGCACGCCAGTCACGGGGAGGGCAAAACGAAAGCCCTTTCCGCCGGCAAAACAGCATTTTACCCATGGAAATCCGGGCTTTCATGATTGCCCAACCTGTCCGCTGGTAAAAGTATTTGTGCTGGTCAAGAATGCGCATCCTCTCATCTGCAAAGAGAAGAGGGGGAGGGCAGTGAAAGCAGCGTGTGGCTCCTGGCTTTGAAAGACAAATATTGCGAGTAATTTTGTCTTTGAAAATTTGAGTAAAACACAGAAGAAGGAACTTTTTGCAACTGGTTGGCAGCCAGTCTTCCTGCAGCTGGATTACAATCGGGGCGTTTTGCACTTGTAAAAGTATTTCACTTTCATGTTAAGGGTATGCAATACCCACCTAGCTTATTTTCCCCCCATACAATCAGCCTCTTTTCTGTAATGCTGAAACTGCTAGTCTTATTGTAGCTTTAGGAGGAAAAAAAGTGAACAAGATCTCCTGGACAAGGTATAAAATGTGCTTTTTTATATACTGATATTCTAGCCCATGCTGGTGACCTACGGTGATAACAGCAATACATCAGTGAAGGATGCTTCCACAGGATGAGCTTACGAAGATCAAAGAGCATTTTGTGTCCCTTCCCTTTATGGCAAACTGGAGTCTAAAATCATGCAGTATTGATGTGCACAAACGTTTTTTTTTATTTCTGCGGAATACGCCTGTAGTTCTGCCTGAAGAAATCTCGATGGGAAGGTGACAGGATTTGCGGAATGCCTGCTCCAGGAAATATAGCTCTTCAGATCTTCTTCGTTGCTCAGAACCCATGAAAGGGAGAAGTTCAAATGATCCACATAGCTAGAAAGTACACGGATGCATTTATCATGTGTCCTTTGTAGCTCCATTTCAACAAGGCATTACCTGAATTAGGTTTTGTTTGAAAATTCAATATTATAAGGTACAGGGTGTGTGTTACTAGCACCTCCATGCTGCACTATGCAACTGCCTTGGTCTTTTTGAAAACCTCAAACTTTCAGTTGTCACCGTCTTGCCATGAAATATTTTATGCAGTAAGAAAGAAGAGAGATAAATGCACATCCTAAGGAACCCCCATACATCGTAGCATCTCAGCACAAGACGCCACCTCTGCCTCATGACAATGTTTGGATCACGTCATCGTCCAAATGAAAATCTCATTTCAGATCTTCTCAAAATGTTTTGGTTTTTTTTTGTGGGGGTTTCCTAACAGTAAACGTTATAAAACATAAAACACGTTTTAATTTTAAATTCTTCTTCACGAAAGGCACCCACTATGGATGACTTTTTAACATGGGGCACGTGGCACATGACTTTATACCTGTATAAGTGCACATTGGTTCTTAAAATGTGCACTAGGGAATAAGGTATCCAAATGACTTTAGAGGTGAAAATGTTACTCATAATGAGGCTTTCTTCTCAGCAACTTTGTTGAAAGCGGAAATTGTAATTGTAGTTTAGTGTTTGTTTAACTTTCTGGCTGATGCATGCAGTGGGCCTGATCACTATTTAGTGCCCTAAATTGGTTTAACAGGTACAATAAATAGCATCCTAGTATTCACTGGAGGCTTGACATGGTATATTAAAGGAAATTGCTAACGCTTTGGCAAGTGGATGATAAACTGCAATGTTTAGGCATATGTTAATGAGTATAATGAAATGCAAATAAACTTGTACTTGCACAAATTATTACCCTATTCACTAAACCATGAGCTAATTCATGATCACACATTATGGACCCAAAATTTATCATCCATTGCAGACCACATGTTAGGTGCTGAATGCACGTGCTATGAAAGCCACCGGCAGAGAGGATGCAGTTTCTTGGGGAAAACTGTGACAGCAGCAAATTGTGCCTCAGGTAGGTAGAAAAGACGGACCCAGAGGAGAAGAGCTGAAGAGACAGAGAAGTAGGAACGGAGGAAGGGCGAGGAGAGCAGCCAGATGGCTGCATCCCTGGATTTTTAGGCTCAGGACTACCTACTGCTGGTAATAATGCCATCTGATTCCTTCTTGAGTAGCAGCCCTTGCTGCAGACATTGCGGTGGGCTTTTCTAACTCATTAGGCCTTCATGGGATGGAAGAGTCAAGGATCAGAACTGGAGAAGAGGCCAGTACTGGGTTGGGAGGAAGGAGGGAGTGAGCAGTAGGTGGCATAGGCCCTGGAGAACAGCAGCCCAGCATGCACTGTAGGTGTCAGGTACCTAAACATTTCAGGTGCATAGGAAGAGATGGCAAAGTGCAAAAGAGGTGAGACAACATCTCGTCCCCTGTATCTCTCCTTCTCCTCTCTTATTCATTCTCAGTCACCTCTGAGGGAACGGGCAATGTTTAAGACATTTTCTGTCCCCTGACCCCCTAGACCTGCCCAATAAAAGCAAATGGGCTGGCCTGATAGCTCAGTGGCAGTGCTGTATAATTCCATGTGGAAGGTCTCCATTTTTAACATTGGGTCATTTGGTGCTGGGGATACTTTACAGGCAGCAGTCATAGCCCCTGGGGGAAGGGAATCATGGTCATTGCTAAGAGCAACACTTTGTGGCTGGATTTAGAGCCCGTGATACCTGGATTCAGAAGAGACTCTGGTTCATGGCTCCTGGTCTCAAGGCCGTTGCTGCAATGACCAGATTAGGAACAGTGGGAGGGGCTCTTAAAATATGGGGAAAATCCCCAGGTGGTCGTGAATGAAGACTCATGGTACCAGAATTCTAGTATTGGTTCCGACTGAGTTAGAAGAAAAAGGAAGAACTACTGGGCTGACATCACAAAACAAGATTTGCTTCTAAAACAAAACACTTCTACTGAGAAACCGTAGAGCAATTGTGTCTGACTTCAATTCTCTTACGGGAGTCAGGTCTGATCCAGAGGGCCTCCAACCTTGACTCTAAATCATGGTTCTTATAACCTTGTACTCCTTTTCTGGCGTCAGGGGGAGTGAATGGTGCCCTCCCCCCAACCCATTTCTTCCCCAGGAAGCCTGATCCACGGGTGGGGACAGAGTGGAAGCATGGCCTTGTGGTTACAGCAATCGGCTGAGAACCACGAAAGCCAGGCTTCAAATCCCTCTTCTCCCATTGACAACTCTTGTGACTTTGAGCAAGTCGCTTTTATCGCCCATCACCTCAGATTGTCTTTTAGGTTATAAGCTCTTTTGGACAAGGACATTATGTACCTGATGAGAATGTTGTAAACTTCCTTGAGCTAAGTAATTGGAAAGGCATTCTAGAAATGCTAAACATTATTATTGTATTAAGACACATGCATCTCATTTAATTTACTGGCACTAAACCACTCCCCTATCAAGGTCGTGCTCCCCCAGCATATTGGGTCCACTTCCACCTGCCCCCTCCATGGTTACGGGTGCACCCCCAAATTTCAACAAGTACACTGAGCATCCAAGCCTAATGACCTCATTTTGAGAGGGGTAGTTCCCAGGACCTTGTACCTTATTTTGGGAGAGTAATCTGCTTACCTGCTGTCTCGTAACATTACTTGAGCAGTAGAATGCAGCAACTCAGAGACCCAAAAATGGCTTCCAGACCCATTACGCCTCCAGTCTCTTCAGCCAATAAGGACAAGCACTGCTGCCTCCTGTCTTGCTCTGATGTTGCCATTTGTAGCCAGAGCTGCATGCCAGAACATTTTATCTGGGTGAGGGGAAGTTTCACACAAAGTTTGTTAAATTGGAGGGGGCTATTTTCATTTTTATTCATTTTGGCAAATAGTATTCACAATCTGTTCAAAAGAATAAAAACAAAAAAAAATATCCAAATTGTATGTATTTATTTAAAAATATTTATCAACCACATACTCCAGAGATCTGTGATGGCTTACAGAAAATCATACTAACTAGGGTTAAGAGTACAATGCACAAATCTCATCTTTGTGTACCTTTCCTCACTCCAAATCACATCAAATCTTCACTGATGTGTACTGTGCTGTTCATATCTCTGACTGTGCATGTAAAACTGCCCCCCAAAACCTAGGCCAACACCACAGCCTCACCCCGAGTTACTAGCTGCTCTTCTTAGAGTGGAATAACTAGTTTACTTATATGATAGCCTCATAATCTCTCTCTCTCTCTCTCTCTCTCTCAGAGAAATGCACATGTGTTGTATTGGGTGCCTGGACTTCCATGTGTTGTAATTGTTGAGCACATACTCCAGGATCTTCATTTTCACTCAACATCCAATAAAGCTCTGGAATTTGTTGCCAGGGGATGTGGTTAGTGCAGTTAGTGTAGCTGGATTCAAAAAAGGTTTGCTTAAGCTCTTGGAGGAGAAGTCCATTACCTGCTTTTAATCAAGTTGACTTAGAAAATAGCCACTGCTATTACTAGCATCCGTAGCATGGTATGGCAATTTCTTATGTTCTTATGTTCCATTATGATTGTAATTGAACATCTCAAGTGTGCCCTTGGCTCCGTACCAGTGCTATTCACTCCTGCCCTCTTACGTTTGTGGTCATAAGAACAAAAGAATTGTCATCTATTTTTTTTTGCTTGAATTTATTTTATAAGTGGATTATGTACCTTAAATAATATTTTATTATGTTTGTTTTATTGTAAACCACCCTGAACCTTGGTGGGTGTGGTCGGCAAATATTTTTAAATAAATAAATAAATATTACTGGATTAGACCAAAGGTCCATCAAGCCCAGTTTACTGTTTCCAACAGTGGCCAATAATGATCACAACTACCTGGCAGGATCCCAAATAGTAGGGATGTGCAGAGCAAAATTTTATGTTCATATTTTTTATGTCCGAAAGGGGGTCCCACTTGCGGCCAATATGGACATAAAAAAAATCCAATGAGTTGGGTATATGTACATATGTGCAAAAAAAAAATTTAAACCCCCTCACCCTCCTTAATCCCCCCCCCAGACTTACCACAACTCCCTGGTGATCGAGCGAGGAGTGAGGACGTCATTTCTGCAATCCTTGGCGAGAAGCATGTGACGTCGGTGGCACGTCGAGTGACGCGGCGTCACGTGATTCCCGGCTCGTTCGCGCCGGACGGCTCGTTCGGCCCAAAAAGAACTTTTGGCCAGCTTGGGGGGGCCTCCTGACCCCCTCAAGCTGGCCAAAAGTTCTTTTTGGGCCGAACGAGCCGTCCGGCGCGAACGAGCCGGGAATCACGTGACGCCGACGTCACGTGATTCCCGGCAAGTTCGCGCCGGACGGCTCGTTCGGCCCAAAAAGAACTTTTGGCCAGCTTGGGGGGGCCTCCTGACCCCCTCAAGCTGGCCAAAAGTTCTTTTTGGGCCGAACGAGCCGTCCGGCGCGAACTTGCCGGGAATCACGTGACGTCGCGTCTGAGTGACACGGCGCCACGTGATTCCCGGCTCGTTCGCGCCGGACGGCTCGTTCGGCCCAAAAAGAACTTTTGGCCAGCTTGAGGGGGTCAGGAGGCCCCCCCAAGCTGGCCAAAAGTTCTTTTTGGGCCGAACGAGCCGTCCGGCGCGAACGAGCCGGGAATCACGTGACGCCGGCGTCACTCGACATGCCGCCGATGTCACATGCTTCTCGCCAAGGATTGCAGAAATGGCGTCCTCACTCCTCGCTCCATCACCAGGGAGTTGTGGTAAGTCGGGGGGGGGGATTAAGGAGGGTGAGGGGGTTTATATTTTTATTTTGGCTCAACAATCGCGATTTCCCACATATCGAACATATCTATGTTCGATATGTGGGAAATCCGATCGTTTATGTCGAATCAATTTTTTAAGTAAAAAAAAAATATGAGTTGCGTTTTACTAATGCGGTCAATCCGAATGCACACCCCTACCAAATAGTAGATAGGTTCCATGCTGCTTAAGCCCAGGCATAAGCAGTGGCTTTCCCCAAGTCTTTCCCCAAGTCTACCCGGTTAACAACAGTTTATGGATTTTTGCTCTAAGAAATTCTCCAGTGCTTTGAGGATTCCTTGTCTCTCTGCTGGTTCCTCTTATGCTCTTCTCCCACATCATCCTCACCCTCCTGTCCTCTCTTGCTCCCCTCCTCGCGCTTAGTGGTCCTTAAGACTGGATTCTGCCTTCCTCTACCTCTATGAGCTGATTCCTCTGCTATTGAACCACCTCCTCCTGTTGCAAACCCTAATATACAGACTGATACAATTTGAGACAAAATGAAACCAACGTACAGAAACATCCTCACAAGCACAGCAGAAAATAAAGGGAAAGGACACGCATAGTAACACGATGTTAGGTTCCATATTAGGAGTTACCACCCAAGAAAGAGATCTAGACGTCATAGTGGATAAGACATTGAAATTGTCGGCTCAGTGTGCTGCAGCAGTCAAAAAAGCAAACAGAATGTTAGGAATTATTAGGAAGGGAATAAATGGAAAATGTCATATTGCCTCTGTATCGCTCCATGGTGAGAATACCTTGAAATACTTTTGAGAAATACTTTTGAGAACACATCTCAAAAATGATATAGTTGCATTGGAGAAAATGCAGAGAAGAGCGATCAAACTGATAAGGGGCATGGAATGGCTGCTGTATGCTAAGGAAGTTAGGGCTGTTCAGCTTGGAAAAGAGATGGCTGAGGGGGGATATGATTGAAAATAGGACTAGAAGTCACTCCATGAATTTAGCAAGTAGCTCATTTAAAAGAAACTGGAGAAATTTCTTTTTCACTCAACACCTAGTTAAGCTCTGGAATTCATTGCCAGAGGCTGTGGTCACGTCTAGAGTAACTGGGTTTAAAAAAGATTTGGATAAGTTCCTAGAGGAGAAGTCCATTACCTGCTATTAATAAAGTTGACTTAGAAAATAGTTATTGCTATTACTAGCATCAGTAGCATGGGATATACTTAGTTTTTAGGTACTTGCCAGGTACTTGTAGCCTAGATTGGCCACTGCTGGAAACAGGATAGTGTGCTTGATGGACCCTTGGTCTGACCCAGTGTGGAAACTTCTTATGTTTGCATCAAAATGTTCTTTCCCCATTTAGGTTCAAGAACTCCATGGGTGTGGTAATGTAGGTCTGAAGAGGGGGTACTGGTGATGGCCTGGGGAGGTTTCAGTTTTTAATTGGGGGGTGCTGATACTGTTTTCTTTTAGTGGTGGTGGGGGGAAGGGAGGGGATGGAACGCTGCGGCTTTTTGATGTCAATGCATCTGTTTAAAACTTTTACCATGAGACTAAGCAGCTCTAAAGAGTAACAGTAGCAGCAATACCTATTATCTTTGACACAACAATTATCAATTTCATTTTTCTATGTGTTTTGAAGTAAATATTGTTTATTTTTTATTTTTAAAATACATTTTTGTTTACTAAATACCTTTTCTAAAATGCTCAGGATGTGATATTTAGCAGCACATATAACCGACATCTTCCATTACCGTGTTTGGTGCGGTTAACAATTTTTAGAGTCATAATACATAAAACAAAAAAAAAAATACAAAAGTAAATAAATAAATAAAACAATATAATAACAATTGCAAAAAAAAACAAACAAAAAACAACAAAAAACCCCAAGAAATAGATTATCATAGAACAATAGCAGTAAAAACAAAACAATAGCAAGTGTGATGGTTACTATATACTCCAGCAGAGGTTGGGTGAGGAAACCAGTGGGGGAATCTGGGCAAGAAAGAAAACTTGGGTGGAACCTCCAAAAGCAAAGAAACCCCAGGTTAGGAGAAAATCTCTTTCACTGAGAAGACCTGGGGAAGGGTCGGAGAACAAAGAGGGAGGGACTTCACAGCCTTTACCTCAGGATGGGGGAGGGGACACCCAGGTGGACTTGGAGGAGAAGGGGGAGGGGTGGCCTGCAGAGGGGGCCAGACAGGAACAGGAAGGAGGACTACTAGAGACAGAGGGAGACATGGAGGTGGATGTGTTGGAGAATCTAAAGCCAGAGCCAGAGGTAGGGCTGGAGCCAATGCCGATGGAGGTGGGAGATGAATGGTGGCAACCCCCTCATGGAGAACTGGATTGCTAATGCCACATAGGTTAGAGTCCGCTAGAGGGAACTGCCGTGGGGGGTAGTAGCAGTAGTTGGATAAGGCAAAGTGTATATCTCCATCTACAAGCTACGGTGGATGGAGGCAGGAAGGGCTTAGTTTCCCTCAAATCAAGCCCACAAGCACTAGAAGTGATACCTGAAAAGCCTCTTTTTGTCTTAGCCAGAAACTGTACTTAAAACAGGCAGGGTTAAACCCAGTGGCAGAAGCCAGAGACTGAGCTTAAAAGAGACAAGGTTAAACCTGGTGGCAAAAGCAAGAGACTGATCATTAGGTGGTTCTTTCTATGAACTGCGGTTTGACCTGTGCAGAAAGGCCGGACCTATTTTCAGAAGGCCTACCTCGAACTGGAATGTTATGGTAATGGAAGTATTTGGCTTTAAGCTCACTGCATGGTTAAAGCGTCTGCTCAAGCACGGACTGTGTTTTGAGATTGCCACACTAAACAGAAGAAGCATTGGCTGTGTTGGGGAATATTACAACCTGCTCTCAACCCATGGAAAGTGGGAAAGGATGACACAAAGTTAAAACATTAAAAACATTAACAATAAAAAAACAAAAAAGCTATCAGCATAGCAGTTAAAAACATAAGGTAAAAAAAAAGCAGGAGATTCCTAAAAAATCATTGGGTTTTAATCAATTTCCTGAAAACTAAATACTTTTATGACAGGTATGTTTCCTTTGGCATGGAATTCCAAAGATGGGAGTGGGGGATGGGAAATATAGGTGAACGCCCTTCACCATCTGGAAGTTAATTTAGCAACAGAGAGTGGAGGGATCATGAAAAGGGCAAATCAGATTTTATTTATTATTTTATTTATTTATTTAAACCGTTTTATATACCGTTGAATGGAAGGATCCATCTCAACGGTTCACAAAGAATAAAACATAATATAAAGCGAGAAAAACCAGTTGGAAAGATGAAACAAAGAATACATATTAACATATTATAAAATCTAAAACTATGACTAAAAAGTATAAAACTCTCATCATTAAAATAAAATGCTACCTTTAAAAATTAATACAGTAAGCAATAAGAGAAAAGTATCCAAAGACTCAGAATCTGTTGTTTGCCCAGGGATTCTATTATATTCTCTCTTCATCTGCATACGCTTGCTGAAATAGCCAAGTTTTAAAGTTCTTCCGAAATTCTTTTTCATCACGTTGCACTCTCAGATCCGATGGTAATTTGTTCCAGAGTTTTGGACCGGCAATTGATATGGTTCGTTCCCTAACTTCTCATAGGTGGGCAGATTTAATATTTGGAATTGTAAGGATTGTATATCATGTAACAATTCTTTAAATAGTAAGGGGTAGATTTTCATAGGTGCGCTCTTGCATCCAAGTGTGCACACTTCCCGGCGTGCACACATGGACATGCCAATTTTATAATATGCAGCGCGTGCAAGGGGGGAGGTACAATTATGCAAAATTCGCATGGCGACGCATCGCGGCCTTCCCCAGTTCCCTCCCAGTCGGCTCCAATTAAGGAGCCGACTGAGAGGGAACTTCCCTACCCCCTACCCTAACCTCCCTTCCGCTTCCCCTCCTCTCTTCTCTCCTCCCCTCCCCTATCCCTATCCTAGCTAACCCCATTTTTGTTGTTTTACCTTTTGCTCCTCAACAGGAGCAGTAGCAAATTGCATTCGCCGTCAGAGTGCCGGCGCGTGCTTCCCTGGCACAGCAGCAAATAGCCACTGTACCAGTGCCTCAGGCCCCGCCCCCTCCCTGCCCCTTTTCTTTGGCCCGGCCCTTCTACGCATAACGGGAGTTATGCGCGTGGCCGGGCCCCTTCTAAAATGCGTGCGGGGCGCAAGGCTCTGCCACGCATGTAACCTCCGGATTTTACACACGATGGATTAAAAATTTGCCCGTAAGGGTACAACCTATTTTTACACCTCAAAAAATAATTGCAAGATTTTAAATAATGCCCAAAATGCAATTGGCAGCCATTGCAATTCTTTTAAAATTGGAGAAATTCTTTCATGACACCTGATGATCACCAGCAGTCTGGCAGCTACGTTTTGAGCTGCTGTCTCTGGATGCTTTTTTGTGATAAACCAATATGTGGAGAGTTCCAGTGGTCTAACCAAGATGAGATCAGCACATGGATCTCCACAGCGATTTTACTATTAACTAGCAGGTTGGAGCGCATTGTTAGCCTGATCTTGGACGCGCGTTTTCCCTTACCCCTTATTCAGTAAGGGGAGGAAAACGCGCGTCCAACCTGCCACACCTAATAGCACCCTCAACATGCAAATGCATGTTGAGGGCGCTATTAGTAAAAACAGCTTTTCTGTGCATCCTCTGACTTAATATCATGGCGATATTAAGTCGGAGGTCCCGAAGAGTAAAACAAAGTTAAAAAAATAAATAAAAATTTGAATTCGGCCTGCGGCTGTCGGGCCAAAAACCGGACGCTCAATTTTGCCGGCGTCCGGTTTCCGAGCCCGTGGCTGTCAGCGGGCTCGAGAACCGACGCCGGCAAAATTGAGCGTCGGCTGTCAAACCCGCTGACAGCCATCGCGCCTGTCAAAAAGGAGGCGCTAGGGACGCGCCAGTGTCCCTAGCGCCTCCTTTTGCCCGTTTTTACCGCCGGGCCTAATTTAAATACTGAATCGCACGCACCGGCGAGTGGCCGGTGCGCGCGCCGGGAGAGCGAGCATTCGCCGGCTCTCCCGCGGACTTTACTGTATCGGCCTGTAGGAAAGTACAGACTGCTGAGACTGGATGAATCTGTTGCAATAGAAAAAAAATGCCAGTGTTCACTGCACCACATAGCTACTATACTAATGTAAGCAATAAACAAGGAAACAATCCAAAAATATCTTTACATTTTTTTGAGAAGGCATCAAACATAATGTTCTTAAAGGTGAATTTTAAAAGCCCGGTGCATGCACTAATTAGGGGATTTGTGAATAGGTTGAGCTCATGCACGCCAAGTGGATTTTAAAAGCCACTTAAGTAAGTATGTATCTCCTGCAGCTCGCACATCTCCAAAGTTTTCAAAAAAGGCTGGGTAGTGGGCATGGTTTGGGTGGGGCATGGGCATTTCAGGGCATGAGCTAGAGATGTGTGTGTAAATACTTACATATCTGGGCACGTGTCCCAGATCTCCTGCTATGTAAGTTTACTTCTGCTATGCTGAAGGTGTAAGTTATAAAATGGGCGTTGGCACGTGCCCCGTTTAGAAACCCCTGACTTACGCGGTGGAACTGAGATTTGCGCACACCCACTTAAACTTTGGTGCACATGTGCCTGCAGCCAGACTATTTTATAACAAACACGCATATGCACGCTCATGTTATAAAATGGCTGTGTCCCTGGGCGTGGGCTGACGCACGCATGCAAACATGTGCCCGCGTGCTGGTTTGAAAGTTATCGTCCCTGTGTATAACCTTTCCCCTTTGTCATCATTTGCCAAAGTCTTTTTGATTGCATTTGCATTCATTTGTGGTTATACTATTTGATTGGTCAGCTTTTGTCACAAGTGTGCCTCCACCATTTTGACGCTCTTGTTTAAAAAGTGAGTTGATTCATTTACATTTCATCCGTCTTTGGCGTAGGTTTCCTGCGGAAGAATTTCTTCGAAACATCGATATCGGGGCTTGCAGCTTCAAAAGGATTTACAGAAGTACACAGAATTGTAGCAATGTCAGTTATTGTACAATTTAAGTTAAGTACCCATGCAACTGACAATTTTGCCATCATGTTTCCTTGTTTTAAAATTAAAAAAACATTTCACAGTTGGATATTGTTTGGACACTGTGGCACTCGAGCAGTCAAGGACTTGGATACAGCCAGAGGCATCACATTCAGAGTCTGCTGTAACTTCAGTGCATTTTTTTACAGTACCATACTCAACACAGTCAGGACTGGCAAACACAAACATGCTGATACTGTAAAAAGTGTGGAAGAGCCGGTGCTCTGTGTTGAGCGCCCGCTCTCCCGACGCACACCCAGGTACCTCTCCTGGGCACACGATTCTCTATTTAAATGAGGTGTCGTGCTAATAAGGAGGCACTAGGGACCATAGTGCATCCCTAGCGCTTCCTTGTTAGCGGTAGAGGTGGCTGTCAGCAGGTCCGACAACCTATGCTCAATTCTATCAGCCAAGCTGCACATTTTACTCTCAGAAATTAATGTCTGCCCAAGGGCAGGCGTTAAAATCTAAGCAACCCAGAAAAGTGTACAGAAAAGCAGAAAAAACTGCTTTTCTGTACACCCTCTGACTTAATATCCTAGTGATATTAAATCAGAGGTACCAAAAAAAAATTTAAATTAAAAAATATCTACCTGCTGGTCAGCAGGTTAGAAAAACGGATGCTCGATTTTATCAGCATCCGTATTCCTAACCCGTGGCTATCAGCAGGTCTGACAACCAACGCTTAATTTTACCAGTGTCGGTTGGGCAGGCGTTAATTTCTGAGAGCAAAATGTGCGGCTTGGCTGCACATTTTACTTTCAGTATCCCAGGCGACTAACTAATAGGCTCATCAACATGCATTTGCATGTGATGAGCGCTATTAGTTTTCATGGGGTTGGCCGCACGTTTTCGTGTGTCAATGACGCGCGGCCAAAAGAGTGCTAAACGGTGCACTCGGCCGAACGCACCGTACTGTATCAGCCTGAAAGACTACTCTCTAGTCTCAGCTAACCAGGTACTTCCTAGAACTCTGCCTGTTCTCCACTTTCAGTAAGTTAACACTAGCACTTCCCAGAAGTCTGCCCAAGTTCACAATAAACTCTTAGGCACTTCCCAGAAGTCTGCCTACCTTCTCTCAGAGAGAGGTCTGGATCTCCCATTCTCAGACAGGACCTGGAGCGATCCAGAGTGCCCATCCTTTCCCCGCTGGCTCAATAACCTATCCTCCCCAGTACTGGGCACGTTCTCCAAGCACCTCCCGCCCAGCAGGGTCCCGCCCATAGACACTCTCTCTCTCTAGAGGATTTAAAGGGGGAACAGGCTCCTAGCCTGGCCCTGCACATGCTCACAAGGGGATACCAGGAGCGCTACCTCACAGACACATTTTGAAAAGAAAAAGACTTCTGAAATGATGACAAGAGGTGGAGTTATTCCCTAAGAACATTATGGTGAAGCTCCATGTTCGATGCCTTTTCAAAAAATGTAAAAATATTTTTTTGTTTGTTTTCAAATATTGTTTATTTTCATTCTACTTTTATTGCTTTTACAATTTAAAAAAAAAACATTTTTAGCAACAGAGGAGATTATTTCTGTGCTAAACCAGTTCTAAAACCAGTCTGAAATGAATCCAAATAGTTTTTATTCAAAAACCTCTGAAGTTGAGAGGCTGCTACAGACTCAAGTGAGTCTGGTATAATATACTCAGAAGTTAGCCAGCTAGATGACTATTTGGACACTTATCCGGCTAAATTCTAGCTGGCATGTAGGATAGCCAGCTAGAGTTTAGCTGGTTAAGTTAGGGGCGTTCCAGGGAGGAGTTGAGTTAACTGGTTAACAAAATCAGCTAAGCCTGGTTGGACCAAAGAGCTGTCCTAAAGTTAGCAGGTTAACAGTTATCCAGCTAACTTTAAGCTAACCAGGTATATTCAATAATGCAGCTGCACTATTGAACTGTTACTGTGGAAGCTTGGTTTTTTTGTTTTTTTTTATTGTGGAAGAAACCCTATTTATATGTGGAAAAAAATCCAAATCCAAACATTTTGCCAAGTTGGAACCACCAATCTAGGTTGGACTAAGCTCATGTTTAGCATTTGAATTTGCTTGAGGTGAAGGTTGCCAAGTGTTTGATGTCCAGTCATAGGAGGGGAAAGGCTCTCTGTCCAGTAGCGAGATCACCCAGGAGAAGACGGTCCAGTGCTTGACCATCCTTTCAAGAACCAGGTAGCCAGAGAGTATATTTGGATTTTGCCTTCATTAATACCTGCTTACATTTTACGTGGCTCATTTTGGTGCTACATACATCATCCATAGGGGGTTGGGAGGGGGGGAGGGGCACAAGCCATCCAGTCAATTTAATTTCTTAGGGACCATACGGCAGGCATGAAGCACCAGGTGCATGGAATCATGTGGGTAACAAGTAAACATTTTCCAACAACTTACGTTGTCATACGCATTTATTGAAAGCACCTGCATCTTTCATGAGAGCAAACATTTTGCATGTGTTTGTAGTTTTAAGAGGTAATTAAGGTAATTAGGTCCATGTGCATCCATCATGCCCTGGCAATTATCATACATTTCAATAGTTAATAAGCTTTCTTTAATGGCATTTTCTTTATTTCCCTCGTCAATTATATCTTTCTGTGGTGACTTGATCTGCATTGAAATTAACTGACAAAAAACCAAGTATTTGTTTTTAAGATTCAAAAACTTATTTGTGGAGCGTCCTATATTTGGGATGGAGACTTAGGTATTTCTTCTTTGGGAGCAATGCTGAAAGTTTCTTTGCTGGTGGTGAGGAGTACTGCCAAATGACTTGAATGATGAGTTAGCCATTGTCTTCCACGTGTTGTTCTTGGAGGAGTTCCTTTTGGGGGGAAAAGAATTACTGTAGTTGATTTAAAGTTGAACTTTGAACTCACATTTGATCCCCTTTCATAACTTTTCAGTCTCATTCATAATCTTATTTCTCCTCCAAGCATTCCATATTCATCCCATCTCTAAGTAATAAAGATCTCAGAAGACATTAGGACTCAGGAGATTCTACCCCTAACTAATCAAGCTTGATATTTCACTTGGATGCAGCTCCATCACTGCTCTCTGCATTAATGGTGGGGGTGAAAGGGAAATAGAACCAAAGGTTGCTAAGAGCCAAGAGAAACAGATGAGTATGTGAGAAAAAAGAAGTGTGAAGCTTGCTGGGCAGACTGGATGGGCCGTCTGGTCTTCTTCTGCCGTCATTTCTATATGTTTCTATAGAAGAAACATATGAGGCCTCTCAGTGTCTCTCAATGGAATTTCTTTTACTTGTCTGTCTATCTATCTATCTATCTATCTATCTATCTATCTATCTATTTATTTATTTAACAATCACTTTTATACCATAGTATCACAAAGGTCAATGCAGTTTACAAAATTTAAAAACAGATAAGTAAAATTTAAAACAAAACTAAAAAATAACATTGTGAGTTGCCATACTGAAGCCCCAATCAGCAGATTATTCGCTGGGTAGCCTATTGATATGCTTGCTTTCCCACTGGACCTTCTATATCATTCTCCCAAAGTGCTGCTGAAAGTTTTTAATACTTTTTTAAACGTAGAGGTGGTTACCTCCATTCTCAACTTCTCTGGCATACTATTCCTCAGTATTAAGCTGCCCACAGAAAGGGTACGATCTCTAATTTCACCCAAATGGGTCATCTTGATAAGATGGAATATCAAGCAGCCCTTTATTCTGTGACCTTAGTGAAAGTGATGGAATGTTTACTCTTAACACTGGGATATTAACACGATTCATCAGTTTATGAATAAGCATGAGTGCCTTGTATTCAATCCTTGAATTAATGGGAACCCAATGAAACTTTGCCAGGATCGGGGTGATGTGATCGAACCTCCTACAATCTGAAAGCAAGCAGGCTGCTGAGTTTTGAAGCAATTGCAATTAATGAAGAGCTGAGTCAGAAAGACCCAGAAGAAGAGAGTTGCAATAAACAAAATTTGGCAAAAGCAAAGCGTGCCCTACAAATCAGAAATCTAAATGTTACAAAAAAGGCTTAAGCTGTTTCAACAGTCTGATTTTATAAAAACCAGAATGAACAACATGTTTCAAATGAGTGGACATGGATAGACAAGAATCTAGTAAAACTCCCAGATCTGTTAGAGATACTTTTAAGGTATGGCTCTTCAAATGAACCTCTACATTCTTGGGAGCATTCTTGGTTTTGGAAATAAATAAAATTTCACATTTAGAGAGATTCAGAACCAGACGATTATAAAACATCCAGTTTTGGTTTGCCTCCAAGTAGATTTTCAAATATTGAATTGTTGAGGCAAGAGAACCTTGAACAAGTACCAAAAATTGTATGTCATCCGCATAAATAAGAAAAGATAGCCTCAAACCAGCTAACAATTTGCACAAAGTGATTAGATAGGTGTTAAACAAGACTGCAGATAGCGCACTACCCTGTGGCATCCTAGTAGTGTTTTTAGACCAACTAGAGAGGTTTCTGTTGTGATCTATTACTCAAACATGAAATAAGCCATTTTAGAGGTGGAAATAAACCATTTAAGATGGTGGAATAAAATATTATGATTGATTGTATCGAAAGCAGCCAATTCATCCAACAGGACTAATAAATAGTCCTGATCACCATCAAAAACTGTAAAACAGTATTGCAAATGGATAATAAAGTTTTAGTACTGCTATACTTCTTAAACCCAAATTGGTTTGGAAACAACAACAAATTCTCCTCTAAAAAATCAGATAGCTGAGAAAGATTTTCAATTAACTTGGCCACAAATGAAAGAGAAGAAATTGGCCGATAGCTACTTAATATAGGAAGGTCAAAGGTACCATACTTCAGTAAAGGTCTAACAGTAGCTCTTTTAATTGCACTGCGCAAGTAACCCTCTGAAAATGACAGATTAATTATAGATAGCAATGGCTTTTAACAAACCAACTGATATGGGGTTTAACTTATTGGGAGCAGGATTCATTTTAGCAATAGTCTGTTCAACCTCCAAAATGGAAATTGAGTGAAACTCATCCCATTGTGAGGTTGAAACATTACAGGGTTTCTCCAGTTTCAAATCAGCAATTGGAAACGTGCTAAGTAACCTATCAATTTTTTCATTAAACAAGTTAGCAAACATTTCACATGTAAGAGAACTATTTTGGGCTGGATCTGAATTTGAGTTTATAATAAGCTTTTAGACTATATTAGAATAAAGTCAACTATTGAACCCTGTGGCATAGATTTTTTTTTTGTATAAAACTCCTTTCTACTATTATTAATCGCAAACCTCTATTTATGAAGAGTAATCCTATAATTTTAGAAGTGACATCTCCCAGTGCACCCCCTGCCTGAGGGTTCTTCTGTTATTTTACAGTGAGATAGATTTAAAGCTTGCTACCCCTTTGGGGCGACCTGTGAGCCTACGCTAAACCCTAGGGGGTAGATTTTCAAACCGCGCGAATTGGCGTACTTTTGCTGGCGCATCAGGCGCAAGCAAAAGTACGCAGGATTTTAGTAGATACGCGCGTAGCCGCTAAAATCCTGGATCGGCGCGCGCAAGGCTATCGATTCTGTATAGCCGGTGTGCGCCGAGCCGCGCAGCCTACCCCCGTTCCCTCGGAGGCCGCTCCAAAATCGGAGCGGCCTCGGAGGGAACTTTCTTTTGCCCTCCCCTCACCTTCCCCTCCCTTCCCCTACCTAACCCACCCACCCGGCCCTGTCTAAACCCCCCCTTACCTTTGTCGGGGGATTTACGCCTCCCGGAGGGAGACGTAAATCCCCGCGCGCCAGCGGGCCGCTAGCGCGCCGGGACGCGACCTGGGGGCGGGTACGGAGGGCGCAGCCATGCCCCCGGGCCCGCCCCCAAAACGCTGCTGACATGCCCCCAAAACGCCGCGCCGACCGGGCCCACCCCCGACACGCCCCCGACACGCCCCCCTCGCCAAACCCCGGGACTTACATGAGTCCCGGGGTCTGCGTGCGCCGGTAGGCCTATTGAACATAGGCGCACCGGCGAGCAGGGCTCTGAAAATCCACCCCTAGGTAGGCAAGCACTAGTGATGGATCCTGCTGTGAGAGACAGAGAGGGCAGAGAAGATATCCAGTTTAACTTTTGAAAGTATTATTTGGACTTAAGGAGAGTGGGGAGGTTTTGGATCCCCCTTCCCCACTGGGATGGCAGAGTTGAGAACCAGCCTGATCCCAAATAATTTTCCCCAAGAGAAATCTCCTGAAGTGACAACTAAATTATGAAAGAAGATCAAGAGCAGGAGACCCCAAACAGATCTCTACCAGTACTAAGGAACCTGGTCAGGCTGGGCGTCGAGGAAGAAGATGACCAAAGGAAGGATTTTTGAAGTGAGAGTTTGTGCACTTAAAATCATCATTGGCTCTACCCAGAGATCTGGTCAAAGGACACCTACTACCAAGGAAAATCATTAATGAACCATCAATCAGATGTAAACTCACCCTTCTGGATAATGGACTTTATTATTATCAATCAGAAAACTATTATTTTAATGCCTAGGTCTGGTCCTGATTGAAGGAAGGGAGTGGGCAGTGGAGTGCCTCAGGGATCTGTATTGGGACCCATACTTTTCAATATATTTATAAATGATCGGGAAAACACGATGAGCGAGGTAATCAAATTTGCATATGATACAAAATTATTCAGAGTAGTTAAATCACAAGCAGATTGTGATAAATTGCAGGAAGACCTTGTGAGACTGGAAAATTGGGCATCCAAATGGTAGATGAAATTTAATGTGGATAAGTGCAAGGTGATGCATATAGGGAAAAATAACCCATGCTATAGTTACACAATGTTAGGTTCCATATTAGGTGCTACCACCCAAGAAAGAGATCTAGGCGTCATAGTGGATAACACATTGAAATCGTCAGTTCAGTGTGCTGCGGCAGTCAAAAAAGCAAACAATATGTTTGGAATTATTAGAAAGGGAATGATGAATAAAACAGAAAATGTCATAATGCCTCTGTATCACTCCATGATGAGACCGCACCTTGAATACTGTGTACAATTCTGGTTGCCGCATCTCAAAAAAGATATAGTTGCTATAGAGAAGGTACAGAAAAGGGCGACCAAAATGATAAGGAGAATGGAACAGCTCCCCTATGAAGAAAGACTAAAGAGGTTAGGACTTTTCAGCTTGGAGAAGAGACGGCTGAGGGGGGATATGATAGAGGTGTTTAAAATCATGAGAGGTCTAGAACAGGTTAATGCTCTTTCGGATAACAGAAGGACTAGGGGGCACTCCATGAAATTAGCATGTGGCACATTTAAAACTAATCGGAGAAAGTTCTTTTTCACTCAAAGCACAATTAAACTCTGGAATTTGTTGCCAGAGGATGTGGTTAGTGCAGTTAGTGTAGCTGTGTTTAAAAAAGGATTGGATAAGATCTTGGAGGAGAAGTCCGTTATCTGCTATTAATTAAGTTGACTTAGAAAATAGCCACTGCTATTATTAGCAACGGTAACATGGAATAGACTTAATTGTTGGGTACTTGCCAGGTTCTCATGGCCTGGATTGGCCACTGTTGGAGACAGGATGCTGGGCTTGATGGACCCTTGGTCTGACCCAGTATGGCATTTTCTTATGTTCTTACGTTCTCTCACCCCATGAGAAGCACCTACAGTACTACACATACTGGTGACCTTTTCTCATTGTCTGGGCCATAAGTGAGAGCTTCACCCTTAAAAAGCCCCTCCCCCCACCAGGGATTAAGAGTCATCATGGGATGGAATGGTTAGCTGGATCAGCCTCCTGAAGAAGTAAATTAGTTATGGACCCTAAGGTGTTGCAGCCTTCCGAAAAAGGGGTTACATTAGTGTTAGATTTTTGATATTCACAAATATCTTCTAGGGGTTGGTGAGTCAATTCTCCTTTTTGTCTTTTTTTCTCTTTGGAATTGCCAAATAACTGGATGAAAGACTCATGCTCTCAGCATTCTTGGTCCTTGTGGGAGGGAGTCTAGTAGCTGGATATACCAGCCTAAAGTTTTCTGGCTACTTATAGCCAGATAGAAAACAAAAAACCCCGTAACCAGCTATGTTTGAATATAGCTGGTTAGATGTCTAAGTTATCTGGCTTTGTGTGGCTTTGACCTGCTCCAGCCCTCTCCCTCTCCAGTAAATATTGTACAAATTATTACTGCCTTGGCATCTTCCACTTGCCCAGTGCTGGCATTCCTGTCCCCACCCACCCCGTAGCTTTTAAATAGGCCCTTCTACAGCCCAGTATCACAGTCCATGGCAATCCCGGGCACTTCCAGCATAGCTCTTAGCAGCTCTTAGCAGCTGCACTGGAAGTGCAAGGTTTCGGCATTGCTATTCATCGAACCGCTGGGTGAGATACCTTGGAGTGCGGGGAATGCCAGCGTGGGGTGGGGAGGATACCAAAGAGGCATTAGTTTGTAAAATATTTTCTGGAGAGGAAAGTGGAAAGGGTTGGAGGGCCGGAGTCAGTCAATTACATTTTTTTTCCCTCCAGTGACATTTGAGGAGGTTCTGGCCTGCCTAGGAGTTTATTATCAGTGATGATGTGTTGGGAATTGGGTCCGGAGGCCCGCAGTGCTGTTTCTTTTATTTTTTCTTTAAAGGATCACCACTCACCTGGATATCTTTTGAAGATATCCAGGTAAGCAGCAGGTTATCCTTTCACAGAGGCTGGATAACTTTAGACCTATCTGGCTAACCTAGCTGGAGATATCCAGTATTCAGTTAAGTTAGTCGGATATCTCAGCCTCTCCCCAGAATGCCAGCAGAATGCCCCCTTTTTTATCCAGCTAAATTATGGTGGATGGTGCATATCCTGAAGGGACATAAAAGTATTTGCAAATGGGGCTGTCCTCACACTTCTCAATCTCCTCTCCGGATTCCCCAAGATGTGGGTCCTTTCTGTGGGGGTGAAGGTTAACCTTCTTGACCCAGGCAGTAGTGTTCTCACATGTGTGTGTGTGTTACCATAGCTCTTCAGGGCAGGCACCCCTACAAACCAGGCAGGACTCACTGGATGGGTGTTCACATCAAGGTTTACTGTAATTGCTCTTAAAAGAAGCAATAGGTTCAAAACATAGAGTGCCGATTTTAAAAGGCGCCCGGTTCCCGGCGTGCGCACATGGACGTGCTGATTTTATAAGATGCTCGCGTCGGCACGCGCATGTTATAAAATATGGCTCTTGCGCGCATGTGCGGGCGGGTTGGGACTCGCACACGCAAGGGGGGATTTTGTAATCCACGCACGGCGATGCGATCGGGCCTTTGCCTAGTTCCCTCCCAGCCTGCTTACAATTAAGGAGTGGACTGGGAGGGAACTTTCCTTTACCCCTATCTATCCCTCCTTCCTTTTCCCCTCTCCTCCCCAACCCCTAAACTAACCCTAACTAGCATTTTGTTTTTTGTTTTTTTAACTTACCTGCGCCTTTGGAGCAGAAGTAAGTTACACATGCCAGCCAGCTGCCGGCGCGTGCTTCCCCAGAACAGGGCCTAATGGTTGCTGTCCCGGCCAGTCCCCGCCCTTGGCCCCACCCCTTTTAGCTGGCCCGGCACTTCTGCGCATATGGGGGGTTACGCGTGTGGCCGGGCCCTTTCAAAAATGCACCGCAGGGCCCGGCCACGCATGTAACCCCCAAAGTGTACGCATCCGTGCCTTTTAAAAGTCGCCCAAAAGTGTCCAGATACTTCCAGTGTTTCCAGATTTACATGAGCCAGGATTTGAATGCTCTCTAATTCCTTGGAAATGTCCTTCCAGGCAGGGGCTTGGAGCATGAGTATCCTCCATGGTAAGGAGAGATGGCTATCCCAAGGTGACTGGGGAATCCTAGCAGTGACCCTATCCCTTCCCACAGTACCTAAACTCTACATTGAATCCTAAACTTCACCTGGCAGGGTCCTGTTTCCTGGGGTGAAAGCTCTGGATGGGCGTCTCCTGTTGTTTCTCTCATGTTTATTCCTCTTCAAGGGACAAAAACTGGCCTCCCAGGAGGAAAGGCCTATAATGGAAAACACAGTTACTGTGTTTTCCAGCTCAGAGGGAAAAGGAAGGGGACAGAAAAAAAATCTCCTTTTCTCCAAGAATGGAAAAGTACAATTTGCAAACTCGAATCTAGGATCTCTTTACACACTGGGTTCTGCAACATCCCCTCTTAAGCTGGTCGAAAAGTTGAATAGTCCCTCCCGATCACCCTGCGCGGGGGATACTGCCTGCCAGGAATGGAACAGGCCAAAAAGGTGGAGACCAGCAACACTGCAAAAACTCTTTCAATGCCCTTCTTCCTTCCCAGCCCTATTATAGGAACTGGCAAGGCCTGTGCCTCTCTTCTCCTTTGTCAGATTGGGGGCCCAACTCAGAGAGCACACATGAAACACAACCTTCTTTTTCAAAAGCAAAACCACATCTGCCCTCCTCTTGTGCCTAAGGGACGTCCAATTCCAGACAAACTCTGTGGGAGATGCTGTCATGAATGGTTTGTCCCAAGGGCTGGGACTAGGGACATCTAGTGGAGACCCCAAGGGATCTCTACAGTCGGATAACTATTCATCCAGCTATAATTTAGCTGGATAAGTGGCTGAATGTGCTGCATTTGCTACTTAGACGGAGAACCCAAAAGTGGCTTTTGAAATGGACCCCAATATTCCTTATTCTTTAGGGATTTCTTCAGAGGTTGGAGAAAGAGGATTGTCCTTGTTGGGAGTTTAAACGGAAGACTGCCTAACAGAGAAAGCTCCCAAGAGTTGCTGTCTGTGTGTGAGAAGTGCATCGAGATGAAGTCTTTTGGATTCAGGAGCGCTGCTTCCAGAGGTTGAGGTGCAGGTATCAGGGAAATGCTCAGAGGGCTTACCTCGTCTGACATTATCTACTGCCTGTGGTTTTACTGAAATTGTTGATTGGATTTTTTTTTTTTGGGTTATGGAAAGTGCACTAAACCATAGTGTACAAACTGTGATTTCTGTGTTCTCCAGTAAAAGATTTTATTTGTGAACTGTGTGGGGCCTGTTCTTTTGCTGAACTGTTTGCAGAGGAGCTCCAGGAAAACCCCCTAAGGGCCAACCTGGGAACTTCTGAGTTGTGCTCACCCTGGGATTGGGGTGGGGGGGGGGGAAGGTAGGGGTTAGGCAGGCCGGACAGACTTTTTCCCCCCTCCATCCCCTCTTCCCCCCTCTGAAATATTTTCTTCTTAATTTTTGTTCTCTATCTGATAAGAAAACAATTTCCAACCTTTGGTGTCTCTGACTTGATTTTCTGACTCAGCCTTTTCTCTTCTCATTCTTTGTCTTTATCTCTATTTCTTTGTTTTTTGTCTCTCTCTCTCTAATTGCATCAGTAGCATGGGATCTTCTTAGTGTTTGGGTACTTGCCAGGTTCTTGTGGCCTGGTTTTGGCCTCTGTTGGAAACAGGATGCTGGGCTTGATGGACCCTTGGTCTGACCCAGCATGGCAATTTCTTATGTTCTTATGATGTTCTTCATTTCTCTTTTCTGTTTCAGTTCTCTGTCTTCTTTCCTTCTTTATCTCTTTCTTTCAGCAGCAGAAACTTTAATCATTTCTCTTCTTTCTTTTTCCCCTCTCCTGCTTTTTTCCTATTTATCCTATCTGCTCTGCTTTCAGCATCCTTTCTCCCGTTTCTCCCGCACTTCCTCCTCCATTCCTCCTCCCCTTCCTTCTGTATTATCTCCCTGGATTCCTTTCCCCAAACCAGGGTCTTCTTTCTCCATTTCCAGCTATCCCTGGCTCTTATACCTCTTTCTTATCCTCCTCCCCATCCCCCCTTTCTCCCATGTCCCCATGCTCTCATCTTCAACCCTCTTTCCTCCTATCTATTGCCTTCTCCCTCCCCTATATTTCTCTCCCCTCTCTACCCCAAATCCTTTCTCTTCCACCCACACACTTGCTCTTCCCTCTTTCTCCCTCACCCATCACACATAGATTTGTTCTCCTTTTTTCCTTCCTCCCTCAAATCTTGATCTCTCCTCTGGCTGTCTCTTATCACTCTCCCTATGTTTTGGTCCTTCCTTTTGTTTTCCCCTCTCTTGTCCCATCCATTCTGTCTCCCTAGAAATTCTTGATTCCACATCTCTAAACACACACACACACAATCTCTCTCTCTCTCTCTCGCTCTCGCTCTTGCCTCTCATTGACCCTCTGCCCTACCCTCACCATACTCACACACAGGTTCTCAAGTTTTCTCCTCTCTCTGGCCTCCCACACACACACACTCACAGTTTTTCTCCTCTTACCCTCTTTTGCATCTCTCACTCTTTCATGTCGCATGTACAGTTTCCCTTGCCATCTCTCCATTTGTTTACCCTGATCCATGCAGGACTAGTGGTGCTTCCCCGCTTCTTACTGCTGATTGGTTCATTGTGATAGCTGGAACCAATCAGCAGCCAGAGGAATGGAACTGGCAGCAGAACTTCCTCCTGCCATGAAGTCCATTCCAGTGCCCACCAGCATAGATGGAGGACAGAGGCTGCAGCTGAACAGAGGTAGCAAATTCTAGGACCCTGGAGATCCTGAGCGCTCTTCCGGAGACCTGGAGGCTGGTCTCTAAACCCTGAGTCGCTAGGTCAAATCTGGGAAGTTCCCGGGTATGCCGAAGGACCTTGAAAGACTGCTCCTGACTCCCACTCTCTGTGGGAAGAACCCAGAAGCATGCTCATTACCTCCCATGAGAGCCCAGAAGAAGTTGGCACAGGGGCTACACTTGGGAGGACACAGAAGAGAGCTACCAACCGCGTGCTTACTCAGAGAAGTCAATGGAACTAATGCCTACCTGGTATATCAATCACAAAATGCACAAAATTTGGTTTGCATGTGCTATTTGCAGATTTTCTGTGCGAGCGATGTAATTTTTATGAAGCACAAACCTACGGAAAATGGGTAATGAGCAGCATAATTATGTAAAGCAGCTCAGAAGCTATGCTTGCTAATTGCAAATTTTTTCAATAATTTCATGTTAAAAAAAAAATGCGTCAAGCCACATATTATGTGAAAAACTTCATTATACCTCAGGGAGATGTAGCTAAGTGGTTTTTTTGTTTTTGTTTGCTAAAGCTGATTTCTAAGGGGAAATTCCCTGTAGAGTTTCCCTTTGAAAATTTCTGTCCGGTGGGGTACAAAATTACTTGCATTTTACAGGCATAGGGAGTTATAATGAAACTTTCTACGAGCACTTTGCTGGGACGGTCCTGGCGTCATCCCTTTTCTGTGTGGGGGAAACTGTACACCTGCTGTGGATGACAGGTGGACTTTTCCCTGCACTGCAGGGGGCGGGGAGAGAGAAGAATTTTCTGAGGGGCTTTCTCTGAAGATAAACACCCATTTGCCTGGGGGCTGTCCCTTTGAAAATTGCTCCTCTTCCCGTATTAGTTTCCTTGCTAAGCTCTTTTCCCTGTTCAAATAAGCACTGCATTTTGATTTACAGGTTTAATTAAATGATGTTTCATGCTTTTGCAAGATGTGATATTTTTTAAATTATTTATGATGTGCTCTACAGTAATATAAATATTATGTTCTTTGGCGTAGAACATTTTTCCTGTCTTCTCCCCTTCGGACTGTGAGTGGGAGCACCTGGGTGATCCTCAAGAGTTATGTTTTAATTATATGAGGTTTGCTCATTTTTTTCTCTGTGTATGATCACTATTTGTATCCATTTATTTGCAACACAATTTGGAAAGATATACTTCAAGCAATTCCTCTATTTTCTGCTATTAGATAGGTTGAAAGCAGTTTCACAAATTCCCTCACTTAGGGACCGAGTTACGAAACTTAGGGGGGTCATTCCTCAAATTGTGTTAGGACCTTATCACAGACTTTAGGGCCCTAACGTCTGCAGTAGCACTATAACGTATGTGATAAATACATTGTGGGATGCGTAAGCAAATTTAAAAAATGTAATCAACTGGGAGGAGTTTGGGTGGAGTAAATGAAAATGAGGGGTACATAATGCTGCGTGTGATAGCACAAATCATGCTATTGCATGATTTAATGCCAGAAACAACTACACCTTTTTTCTCTGTATTCTGCTGTGTATTATGGCTGAGACGGGATTTGCATATCGCAAATCCTATTTTGGGCAGAGAGGGAGACAGAGAGAGAGAGAGAGAGAGAGCACACATATTAGTCAACTTTTTATACCACTGTAAGAGGGGCCATTCTGAATGTGGGGTGAAGTTTTGGTGGTGGACTAGATTTTGTGGGGTAGTTTTACATGAACAGTCAGAGGTACGAACGGTGCAGTAGACAGACATCATTGAAGATTTTTATGTGATTTAGAGTGATGAAAGGTACACAAAGATGAGAATTACACAATGTACTCTCAACCTAGCTTGATGCACGCTCTATCTAGCTGCTATCAAGCTAGGTTGAGAGTACACATTATCCAAATCTCGTCTTTGTGTACCTTTCCTCACTCCAAATCACATACAATCTTCACTGATGTCTACTGCACTGTTCGTACCTCTGACTGCATGTAAAACTGCCCCCAAAACCTAGCCCACCACCAAAACCTCACCCTGAGTTGCTAGTGGCCCCTCTTACAGTGGTATAAATAGTTTACTTATATGAGGGCCTTATAAAGAATCTCTCCCTCTCCCAACAGCCCAAAATGCAATAAAGACCTGCCTGGGCACTTCTCAGCATGCAAAGTGAAAATATCACAGATGTGATAAATTTAATAACATACATTACAGTAAAATAGCTATGCAGTATCAGGAAAATTACCCTAACAATGCCCCCTTTTTTATCACAGGAGTTATTCTTGTAACATTTATAGCAAAATGATGAATCTAGGCCTTAATGCCTTAGTGCAACTTCAGTACATGCACTAAGCATGCACTACTTACTACATTACCTGAATGTAATCCACTTTGAAGGGTGGATTTCATTCAGGTAAGCGCATTAAAGAAAGGGGCTCTATGTGCCACACTTCTGAGGCATGTAGACTTCATGCGGCTCCATCAGGGCTGGGGCTTTCCTTAGGTAGACTGAGTACCAAAAGTCTGGGAATAGCAACATCCCACCAGCGCAAGGTCCAGAAGGGAGCTGTGCCATAGATAGGAGTGCTGTCTGGAGCCACTGCTGCCAATAGATAAGTGGGGGGAACGGGGGTGCATGACTGAAGGTTCGCCTAGGTTGCCAAATATTCTTGCACCATCCCTGAGCACCATATACTAATAATATTCCAATGGTTTAATGTGCCAATACACATATAACTTTCCATGGACTAAAGTGCATCAAAACAAGCACTATTTTGCTCCTTTTTTCTAACTGCAAAAGTTTAACTTCACTTCTAGAGGTAAAGGTAATCTGTCAGCACAGCAAAGCTGTTGCGCCTGTTGGCCGCAGATGGCTGCGCCCTCTCTTGCTCATCTTTTTTCTACCTGACTCAGTTCATTTTGGGAAGATGGCTGCCTCCACTTCTCCTCACCATACCCTCCGGCGTCCCCAGTCCAGCATGGGCGATTGCGTTCGCCATCTTTCTCCAGGAGTCACCTAGGGCATGCGCGCGCATGCAGCCCCATCCTTTACGTGCATCATGGCGGGAACCTCGGGGGCGTCCCCACCGCATGACGCCACTAGCTCTGGTATTTAATCTCCGCTCACGATTCCTTCTACGAGTTAGCAAGGAATCCTCCATGCTGATCTCTCCACGTTACCAGATGATCCCGCTCTGTGTACTCTCGCTCCAGGACGACTTAGGTACCCGCTCCACGGGGGCCTTGCCTCGCTCCTCCTTATCCTCCGGGGTTACCTCCTACCAACTAGGACGCCTAAGGTACCCGTTCTTGTTAGCCAGGCTCCTAGCACCTTTGTCAGAATAACTCTAACTAGACTCCAAGCTGGGAGAAGATTAAGGCTATATCCTCCTCCTCCTGGCTCAGACTGGGGAGGGTTGGGCGGTGAGGTTTCTGAGAGGTTGGAGGGAAGGATCAGGAAGGAGGATATCATTGAAGGCAAATCAGCGCCCCCCCCCCCCCCCCACTCACTTTTACCTTCGGATAAGAGGGAGGGAAGTCCACGGTGGAAGGGGGAGATATGGGCCAAAAATTTTATATTCAAATAGTTGGTGCCTCCTCCCACCCAATGTTTTTTTCCTTTGGTGGGTGAAAGGAAAACTCTGGCTGACCAGATTAGCCTTACTATAGCAGCACCAAGTGAAATTTAGCAAGCTCATTTTAGCTGCTCAGTCCAATCAGTTCCCAAAGGCTTTGATATAACCAGCTAAGTCTTTACTTAGCCGTCTGGATCCCTTTGGAAATTGATTCCTAACCATCCAAGTTTGACTGCACAACCGCAGTCACACGAATGACTGCCCTAAATATTGCTGGATACATTTTGTTTGTATAGATTTAGGTGAATCTTTGGCTGCAAATCTAGCTGGTTAGATGTGGCTGAAAATCCAGAGAGAATGAACTGGGAAAATGTACCTAGCTACCGTATCTTACTTCCGAGCAGGTTTGTCAAACCTGAACCATAAACTAGAGGTATAGTTAAATATTTGCATCAAAGGGCAGTTTACAGGAGCAAACACATTAAAACAAACTACATGACATTTAAATGAGCTGGTTATCCTAACTTTGCATATTAACTCATTTAAATTTTAAAATAAAAAATCCATTACCCAAAAAATGTATGTTGCCATTAATGCAAATACATTAAATCATGTTAACATACATTAATATCATCTTAATGCAATTCAGTGCTAACCCAGACATTTAACATATGTTAAAACCATTTAGTAAGAAGGCTCTTGAATGAAACACATTGGTATCAATATGATGCAGTTATGATTTATGTTATTCTGGGTGCTCCCAAATGTGTAGATAAATGCCCTCGTGAATTACTTAGTTTAAAACAATTATAGAAAGGTATTAATTTTTTATTTATCTATAGATGGTGCTATTGCTTATGGTGAGAACATGCAAAGAGCTACCTAATGCATAATAAATGGAGTTTTCTTTTCACTTTTCCAAATCATCTACTGGTAAGAAAATCATTTTGCACAAATGAAACCATGGATGTGTGTGCTTAGCTGCCAAACAATAGGGCCCAATACTAAATTTATTTTCAAATCAGTCCACACATTTTCCCTTTGAGAAATTCATGAATAAAGAATAGAAATCAAAACTCTTAAAATGGGGATAGAATATTTTATCTTAATATAGTAGAGACTGACCAAATAGTTGCTATCCGCTGCTCTTCTAAATACCACTTTAAGTATTTGCCTGTGGGAGGAGCTTATTAGATTTCTGATTGCAGTAGTATGAACCTAGTCAACTAGTGCAAAAACAACAAAATTCTGTAATGACAGGCTGCTCTGTAATAATTTTCCCCTGACCTCTTGTTTGTATCAGCAATCACAATCCAATAATCGCGACTGATGAACAAAGACCAGAGTTAGAGGGAGGATTTAGCATCAGGGTTATTTGGACCTTTCCTGTTATCCAGGAGTTTCTACCCATGCAAGATGTGGATAAATTCATAGCAGGACAAATATTCATGAGCCAGTAACCAAACAAGTTAGGGATCATCCCACAACCTACAGCCCAGCAGCTGAAAAAAGAAGCAACAAAATAAATTGGCCACTGAATTTGTAAGCAGAAGAACTTAAAAGTCAGCCCTGGCAGAAGCCAGTAGCTGATGAATGGTAAGTTAGGATAAGGCATATCTCGCTCTTTGCATGAATCTTGAAGGAGTAATGGTAAATTGGAATAGTAGAATGAAGATTGTGGAAGATCATGGATCATGATTCCACCTTGGAGAGAACATTTCTTTCCTACTCCCATCCACTCACCAGAGTCTCCTGACACAATCTCAGCCAGGAAATCCTATTGTGACAGGGCTTGGCCAGTCACTAACAGTTTGCCTCCAAGTATTTTCCACTACGAAATAGAAATTGTTGTGGTCCCAGTCGCTGGACTCACGACCGGGTCCTTACCTTTCTTTCACCCTGAGCCCCGCGATGAATTCTGGCATTTTCTGGGCCTTGTCAGGCCTCTTCGCGGCAGCATCTCCATGAGGGAGATGCCGCCGAGCTCCGAGCTCCGATCTCTGAGCTCCGAGCTCCGATCTCAAGCTCCAGGGGGAACCTCTTAAAGGCGCAGTGGCATGAAACTGTGGCCGGCCCCCAAAATGACGTCAGCAGATGCCGGCAGGATATTTAAACCTGGCGTCTAACTGAAGACTTTGCCTTGCAACAGGGTTCACTCCATGGAGTTACTAGTTGCCTCGAAGTTCCTTGTTCTTAAGATTCCTGATCCAGCTTCCGAGTTCCTGATCCAGCTTCTGAGTTCCTGTTCCAGCCTCCGCTCCTGATCCAGCCTCCACTCCTGTTCCAACCTCTACTCCTGCTCCAGCCTTCCTGACCTTTGGACTGCCTTTCTGGTTTCTGATTCCAGTACGCCCGCCGCTCTCCCTTGTCTGCTGCCAGCCCTGACCTCGGACTATTCTCATCTGCTAGAGTCTGCTCCGGGAGACCGCTCCTAAGTCCCAGCGACCCAGGTCCTCACGGGCTCCTCCCAGGGGGACCGCGGGCTTCCGGTGGTGAAGCTCCTGTCTGGTCTCCTGGCTCCGTGCCGCCTCCCAGCCATCTCATCACTGCGGAACTCTCTCTTCTTCCTTTCTTCATCTGCTCGGCCGGCCCAAGGGTCCATTAACCCCATTGATAACAGTTTGAAAGGCCATGGACCCGACGGACATTTTGGGACTCCAGGCAATTCCTGGAATGGCACAACTTCTGCAGCAGCAGCAGCAGCATTGTCTGGATGTCCTGGCAGTTACTGTCAAACGGTTGGCCAACCGCTTGGATGCCACACCTCCGGAGATGCCACCCGTGCACCTTCCGGTACCTGTTCTGGGATCTACCGCACCCACTCAGCTACCGGCTCCCTCTCGCTACTCGGGCGAGGCCAAAAGCTGCCGAGGGTTCTTGAACCAATGTTATATAAGATTTTCACTCCTGCCAAGCCAGTTCCCTTCTGATTCGGTGAAGATGGTGTACATCCTGTACTTACTGGATGGTAAAGCGGTAAGTTGGACCTCACCCATGTGGGAGCGCAATGATACTATGTTGAATAATCTGCAGCAATTCATACTAAATTTCAAGCAAGTGTTTGACGAGCCTGCACGGCTTTCAACTGCTACTTTGGAACTTCTGCAGCTACAACAAGGGCCTCGGACCTTGGCTGATTATGCGATAGAGTTCCGCACGCTGGCCACTGAGGTAGGATGGTGCGAGGACAGCTTGCGTGGAGTTTTTCTGGAGGGACTGTCTGCACGCATCAAGGATGAGCTGGCAGCCAGAGACCTCCCAGACGATCTTAATAATTTAATTGATCTAGCTGGACGAATTGACCACCATCTTCAGCAAAGGGCTAAGGAGGGGAGTCCACCACGCAGGCAAATAGTGTTGGCTCCAGCCTTTTCTAAACTGCTGACATCTCCTCCTCCCCATTCTGCTTCTCACTCGGAGCTATCTGCAGAGGAGCCCATGCAGCTAGGGCGGACCCCTTTGACTGCAGAGGAGAGGCGACGTCGTCAAGCATTGGGTTTTTGTCTGTACTGTGGCAGCAAAGGCCACTTCCTGGTCCAATGTAAGGAACATTCGGAAAATGCCAAAGCCTAGGCACCATCGGGGAGCTGCTCCTAGGCTGTGTTAATTCCACTCCTCAATGTATGGTCCCAGTGACCCTTGAGTACCCTGGAGGTACTCAAGAGTCAGGAGGGAACTTTATCCTGTCTGATTTGGTGCAACAGCTTCAGTTACCAGTTCTTCCCCGTGATCCTCCACTGCGGATCACCTCTATTTGGGGTACGTTACTGCCAGGGAGTATCTCTGTCTCCACTGCTCCCATCACACTCCAGACGGGAGTGCTCCATTCTGAAAAAATATCTTTTTTGGTTTTGGAAAAAGCGGTACACCCTATTGTACTAGGGTTACCGTGGCTGCAACTACACTCACCAGTTATCCATTGGGACACTTTACAAGTGGCAAGATGGAGTTCCTCCTGTTTCTCTAACTGCCTATCTTCTCCGTCTCGTTGCAGTGTAGCCATATTAAACACTTCTATAGCACCACCGGCACCATACGCAGAATATATGGAAGTGTTTTCCAAAGAGAAAGTGGAGATCCTGCCACAGCACCGTACCTTCGATTGTGTAATTGAATTACTGCCCGGAACCACGCCTCCCCGAGGACGGGTATACCAGCTATCTCTTCCAGAAACACAAGCTATGTCCAAGTACATTTCTGAGAACATTGCCAGAGGATTCATCCGGCCATCCAGATCACCCGCCGGTGCAGGGTTTTTCTTTGTTGGGAAAAAAGATTATACCCTAAGGCCATGTATCGACTATCGGCACCATTTTGAAACTGGCAGCCGAGGGTGTGAGTGCAGGAGATTGCTCCCGGATCCTCGCTGGACCACCAAGGACTTTTGGCAAGTCTTGGGGGACCCTCCTTGGTGATCCAGCAGGGGTCCGGGAGCGTTCTCCTGCACTCGGGCCGTCGGCTGCCAGTAATCAAAATGGCGCCAATAGCTTTTGCCCTTACTATGTCATAGGGGCTACCGGTGCTATTGGTCAGCCCCTGTCACATGGTAGGAGCACAAGATGGCACCAATGGCCATGTGACAGGGGATGACCAATGGCACCGATAGCCCCTGTGACATAGTAGGTCAAAGACTATCGGTGCCATTTTGAAACCGGCAGCCGAGGGTGTGAGTGCGGGGGATGGCTCCCAGATCCCCCACTGGACCACCAGGGAGTTTTGGTAAGTCTTGGGGGGGGGGGGGGGTCAGGAGGGTGGGGGGTTGTAGTTAATTTAATTTTAGCGGGGAAACGAATAGGAATTAATGTATAAATGTATCGGGGGGCCCCCTTGCCGAATGCAACGTATCTGCCCCCTGACGAATACGAATCCCAAATGCAACATATGGCGTCCCTCTGCACATCCCTAGAGGCTAAACCACCCACACAGAAAGATAAGGTTAAACATCCCAGCTGCGCAATATACATTGACGAAAAAACTCTCAACTTCCCTTTGCATTGTATCATTTTTCTAAAGGGATAATCCCCCCACCCCAAACAAACAAACAAACAAACAGAAATGCCCAGCCAAGGAGCTCCTTAATCACATCCAGTAGCCATCTAAGGTTTCCCAACAATCTTAACTAATTACAATATTTTTACTGTAGTAAAAAGTGAAAAAGTTTTATTAATTCTCCAGTTTAACTATTCATATTTAAGAGCAGCTAAAGCAATCAGTGTTGGTCTTATTTTTTCCTAATGCATTTGTATAAGGTTTGCTTATTTTAAACAGAAGGCTAGGTATTGGTATAGCCTGTAGAAGTTTTAGTACACATATATACTGCAAAATGTTAGTTTATGGGTCGAAGACAACTGGACTCTGTAAGTAGTGATACTTTTTATTGGTCCAGCTTAAGAACCTTCAGAGCCCTGGATATGAAGGAAGACTGTAACATTCTTAAGCGACAAATTAAAAAAACACATTTAAATTTATTTATTTATTTATTTATTGCATTTTATATAGAAGTTGGTTTTATGATTTTAATTTACTTGATTTCCTATGATTTGATAATAATTGTCCTATGGGGCAATGTTGTGATCCTGCTCGCGGAGCTCATCCCATGAGCAGGTCCCCACTTACCGCCTGAGCCGCCGACGACTATCTCCGTGGTGGGCCACCGTGCCACTGCCTTTTTGTGACCTAGGCCACCTCCGGTCCATGCTGCTGCCGTTCTTGTACTCCCACGGCGTGGTGCCGCTATCGGAACTCCGCCTCTTCGCGGTCCTGTGCCACCAGCGCTGCCTCCTTCGTTTGTGACCCTGAGCCGCCATCGGGACTTCCTCATCTTTGTGGTAGGAGGCTGCCTTCCATGTGGCAGGGAAGCCGCTATTGTCTTCCGCTGCCGCCTCTCCTCGCGACAAGGAGAACAGCTAGGGGTCCTCTTTGCGGCTTAGTACCACCTCGGGGCCTGCTTCTTCGCCTGTATGGTAGGGAAGCTGCTGTCCGTGGTCCTGCTTCCTCCCTGGGCCCTTCCTAGGTGCCGGCACACACCTCTTCAATTATATTTAAAGGGCCAGCGGCGGGAAAAGCCTGCGGCCCCACCGGAAGTCCTCTTCAGCTCACTTCCTGCTTCAGTCCTATAAAAGGGCTCAGTTCCTGTTCCTCGGGGCCTTCGGATTGGACTCCATGGTTGTCTATGTTCTTCTGTGCCGGTCCAGGTCCTCCGTGGTCTTCACCTGTCTTGATGGCTCTTCGTTCCGTGTTCCTAGTCTCCTCGTCCTGATGTTCTTGGTCTTGTTTTTCGTCGGAGCTCCTTCGTCACTTGTTCCAAGTCCTGATGTTCCGTGATTCAGCTCCTTCATCGCCTGTTCCATCTCCTGATGTTCTGTGGTTCCGTTCCTGAGTCCTGGTGTTCCAGATGTTCCGTGTTCCTGATGTCTTTATTTTTATTTATTTATTTAAAAATTCTTCTATACCGTCGTTAAGTTAGATAACCATCACAACGGTTTACAGTAAGGCAGGATAATAAAAGGAATGGTATAGATTACAACTTAATCATGGCCATCATAGTACGGTAACATTTTCATACAATAAACTATGTGTGTAAGTTAAGCTTGTATATTGGGACCAAATTAGGCAGTTTATATTTAACTTTAATATGCATTTGTATGTTACAAGTAACAACTTCAATATTGGTGTGTCCTTGTTAATCAACTGTTTTTCTCCTTCTCTTTATCTTTTTTATAAAAAGCTTGTTTAAAGAGCTAGGTTTTCAGATTTGTTTTGAATATTTTTACATTTCTCTGCAGCCTAATTTCGAGTGGCATGGTGTTCCATAGCACAGGGCCAGCCAGAGATAGTGCTCTTTCCCTTACTTGCGTGAGGCGTGCTGTTTTAACCGAGGGGACAGTTAGTAGAGCCTTATTAGCCGATCTCAGGTTTCTTTGCGGGACATGTACGCGTAGTGCAGTGTTAAGCCAGTCAGCTTTTTCCTCGTGGATTAGTTTATTAATAATACATAAAGCCTTATATTGTATTCTTTGTTCGATTGGAAGCCAGTGTAATTCAGCGAGTGTTCCTGTAATATGGTCATTCTTTTTTTTGCCAGTCAAAATTCTAGCAGCTGAGTTTTGTAAAATTTGCAGTGGCCGCATTGTAGATTGTGGTAGTCCTGATGCCTTCGTCTTTGCCTCTGCAACCTGTTCCCAGTTTCCTGTGTCCACCTTTCCTGGCGTGCCATCATCGTGGTCCATGACCAGCCCATGGGGGGGCTGTGTAGGGCGTTTCATGGTACAAGGCTTTCTTCTCGTCTGCAGTGCAAGTCTCCGGAAGACCCTTGTTTTTAATGTTCCGATTTCCAAGTTCCGAGTCTTGAATCCTGAGTCTTGAATCCTGAGTCTTGAATCCTGTCCCATTTTCAGAGTTCCTTGCCTGCTTCCGTCCATGCCCAAGACTCTGCCAGAACCTGCTCTATTCCAACATGGTCCGTGACCAGCCACAGGCGGCTGTGTAGAGCGTGCCCCGATGCAGGCCTCTACTGAATCTTCGACATGTCCCAGTCTCAAGTTCCACTACTTCACCTGGAGTCTGCTTCGCACTCAGCGTGGTCCATGACCAGCCATGGGCGGCTGTGTAGGGTGCGCTGTGATGCAGTTCTCACCCAGTACTTTCACCTTAGTCCTGAAACCTTTCCTGAGATCTTCTGAGTAACCTGAATCCTTGTCCGAGTCTTCTGAGTAACCTGAATCCTTGTCCGAGCCTTTCCAAGTTCCAAGTCTTTGTCTGAGTCTTCCGAGTAACCTGAGTCCTTCCAAATTCCAAGTTTTTATCTTGTTCCTGCCCTCAGCCTCTGTCTGGCCTCATGCACTCGTCGTTCCCAAGCGATGGGTCCGAAAGGGATTTCGAGTGGCTGGAGGGCTACTCCTGAGACCAGCATTGCGTTGTTGGTGCATGTAGGTCCAGCGGAGGGCTGATCCTGCTTGGTGCCTGTTCAGAGTTCCTTGCTTTAGTTCCAGTCCTGCTTTGTTCCTGTTCTGCCCGTGCTTGCATGCGTTCACCTCCCACGGTGTGGCTCAAGGCTCCTCTCTGAGTTGTGCCATGGTTCAAGGGCTCATGCTCTCCCATGAGCTAGCGGCCGCGCCCATATCAGGACCTGTAGGTTGCAGTCGCAACAGGCAATATTCAAATCAGCCCACATAGTTGCAAAGTCCATGGGTACTCTCTCCCCACTGACTTGTACCTATTCTCTTGAAAAAGAAAAAAAAATAGCTGCAGAGATCTGTACCTGCTTCCTCATGGATACTTTTTCCATTCAGTAGTACACATTATTGCCTCCCCTGACCTAACCTCATCTCTGAACCTGACTACTTTTTACATGGGTAAAAGAAGGCATGTTATTGATCCCTGCATGCACCTTTACTAATAGAGAGAGTAAACAATTTTAATACAGCCAATCTACTCAGGGAAATAGCCATTTATTAGAGTAAATAACTTTTGAAAATTGCCGTCATATTCACTCAGTAGCTAACCATCTCTGCTGCTGTCAACTTGCTGCTTCCTAAAACAAAGAATCATTTCGTTTTGCATCATTCTCCAAAATGTATCATAACCAACATTATATACCTCTTTTGAGTCATAGAAATGTATAACTTGGGAAAAGGCTGAATATTAAATGCTCATAAATGAATAAATAATGAATCCACTATGTAAACTTTGGACATATACAGTGTCATGGAGGTAGTCAAGAACATTTCTTATAGTTGGTTGTATCTGTGGACCCTTGGAATGGGGTGAGATTGTTTCAATCTATGGGGAGAAGCCCCACAGGTGGACCCTGACGAGACAGAGACCAGAATGAGGCTTCACCTATACCAGCCATTCTTTCCCTCGGGTTCAGCCTTTGAGTGCTGGGGCTGATACCCAAAGGTGAAGATCTCTGGGAGTAGGCAAGAAAGCAGAGTCTAGGACCAGACTGGGGTCAGAGGCGAGCAGCCAACAGTTGAAATGAGGGTCCAGGCAGATGTCAGAGGCAGGTAGCTATCAGGCGAGATGAGGGTCCAAGCAGAGGTCAATACCAGGTATCCATCTGAGGAGCTAGGAAAGCGGAAGGCAGAGCAGGAACAGGATCAAGCAGGGCTGATGAGGCAGAATCAGGATGGGCAGATGAGGCAGTATCAGGATGGGCAGACAAGTCAACACACACTAATGAGGTAGTTGGACCTATTGCTGAGGCATTGAGAGGGCATCTAAGGAAGCCTATAGGAAGATATCTCATGTTTACCACTGATGCACCAATTATGAATTATAATGGCCATGTACAAGCCAAATTCTGACAGGCCCCTAAAAGGCACTGTCACAGCAAGAGAAGGAACTTTGCCCAGGTGAATTTTAAAACCTTGTCTCTGTGGAAAATGAAGAGGCCTTGTCCTGATACACTGAAGGATACCTTATCAGATGTGCCTGTTTGTCAGTGCTGTGCAAATATAAAGCCGACAGAGAGGCGACTTAAGATTCTAAGCAAGTATCAGGGATGGCCAGGCAAGCAGAGGTCAGAAAGACCCTCACCCTTGGGGTGGGGCAGCCTGAGATGGAGAAAAACACTCTAACACACAGCTTAGCATACAGATGTGGAAGTTCTCCCCCTGAAGGAATGGGAGAGGGGAAAAGGACCTGCAATGTGGCAGGACCCCTCCCGAAGTAATGGGGAGGGGAAGAAAGACCTTTTTGAAAATATTTTCTCAAAAATGTTATTTTTATTTTAAAGCGATAATCCTGTGAGATACACCTTACTGCTGTTTGAAGAAGCTGTACCGTGATATCATGGCAAAACGTGATATCATGTCGGGTTATGCCAAATGGGTGAAGTATCTCTTTCTTATTTAAAAATTTAAAAAATTAACAAAAACATATTGAAAGTATTCACTTGGACCTATGATTAAAGTGCACCCATAGCGGTGAGAAAAACTGAAAGCTTAAAAACGAGCTTCCGTATCCGCGGGGTAGTATGATGGTCCCTAACAAAAGTTACTTTTGAATTTGATTGCTCTTTAAAATATTTTGGTATTGAGTGAAAGCACTATACTGACGTCTGTTTTTCATTAGCTTCTAAATACAGCCATAGTCTTCCACAAAAAACTCATAGCTGCCCTTCCCCATACAGCCTGGGACAGAGAGAGAGAGCCTCCTCCCAGAAGGGGGACTAGCATCAAAGTCCAACACCATGACAGGCTTACCACCAGCCGACACCAGAGGGAGCTTCCAATCTCACTAAACAAATCAAGTTGCGTCGTACCTTGATTACACAGTTTAAAGAAAATTCTGGCTTAGATATCTTGCAGCACTGAAACAGGTTGCATGAATTTTTTCAGGTAGTGGCTGCACATTCTGAAAAAGACCAGGTGGCCCTACTCCCATGGAGTTTCAATGAATAAGTTAGATATTACTTAGCATCCCAGATGAAGTAAAATAATCCTTTGATACATTTGAGTTGGCCCACAAACAACACTTTGGAACTTGTGCTAACAGCGTTTTGGCACAGCAGGCTGCTTATCATCTAAGATGTGGCCCTGAAGAAAGTCCCAGAGCTTTTAGTTACTGCTTAAAGCAGACTTTCTTTTATGGGGAGCCCTGTGCCACTGAAGCAGACATGTTTGCTCTCAGAAACCTCTTTTTTTGAGGCTCTCTCCCCTACTCTGCAAACTCCATTATATCTCCACAGGGAGGCACCCTTAAGTTTCCTTGTAGAGGAAGCAGAAAAGCTATATGCCATTTGTCACAAAGGAAAATCTGCCCCTAGGGAGCAAAAGACAGATAAGAAGAAGGAGAGGAACCAATTGACCACCATGAGTCAGAGTCCAGAAATACACTTTGAAACTAATCTACTCTCTTCTTATGCTAAGTCTAACAGGCCCTGGATCCCTCCTCCCCAGGAGCAATCCGCTACCCCAGCAGCTAATCCAGAAAAGTGTGCAGGAGATTCGCAGCCACCTAAAAGGCGGTGGCAAAAATACAACCAGAGACCTCCTATGGAGTATCAGCTGGCCGAGCTCTCACAGCCATCATTAAGAAGCTCATTGACCAAAGCCACAGTGTGCCTGCTCCGCTAGAAAATGTTCCTAAAAAAAAAAGAGAAAAGTCTGAGGAATCTAAGAATGGCACCAGGCCTAGCACATCAAAAGAAGGCTCCAGTACCTCTGGGTCCTCCCCTAGCACACAATGACTAACCTATCCTGTTTACCATAAGGGCCCAAACCCTGCCTGAACCCAGAGATGTCCACACCTCTACAGTACCAGGTGATATCCAACCACAGGAGCATCCCTCACCCTTTCTGGATGTGGTCTTTGTCAGGAAGCATAAATATTTCCTAGGGAAATAAAAGCCTCAGGGACTCTGTTACATGATCCCCCTCAGAATACACAATATATTGAATTGGGAGAGGCTTCTAGATATTTTATTTATTTTGTATTTATTTATTTAAAAGTTTTATATACCGCACAATGGGTAGGAAAACTATCCGTCTAGGCGGTGTACATGATTACTTACATACACAATAAGTTAAAACATTACAATAAGTTAAGACATTACAATTTATACAAAAATTATACTTGGTACTGTAATAGATGGTAAATTACAACAAATGATAAAAATGTTATTGAAGATTGAAGGCTTGAGAGAAGAGATAAGTTTTTAAATGTTTCTTAAATTCTTTGCGGTTTGAGGTTAGGTGGATATATCTGGGAGAGAATTCCACAGTAGTGGACCAGCTACAGAGAAAGCACGCTTTCGGGTCAAAGATAAAGCAGCAGATCTTACAGAAGGAATTTCCAATAAACATTTATCATATGAGCGTAGTTGTCTAGACGGTTTGTAAATTCTTAACAAGGAGCATAGCCAAACAGAATCAGTACTGTACAGTAAATTATGGATAATAGACAGAATCTTGTATGTTATACGTTGTGGAATTGGAAGCCAGTGTAAATGTTGTAGAACCGGAGTAATATGATCTCTGCGGGAAACATTGAATAACATACGGGCTGTCGCATTTTGAACTAATTGCAACGGATGTATGGTAGTTAGAGGAAGACCAAGGTATAGTGAATTGCAATAATCTAGGGAAGTTAGGATTAATGCTTGAGTAATTAGCCGAAAATCTTTTGGAAGAAGTAAAGGTTTAAGCTTTTTTAACATATAAATTTTAAAAAAGGATTTTTTTACAATTTCCGATATATTATGAGTCATATCAAGTCTAGAGTCAATGTATGTTCCTAGATTTCTTGCATGTGCTTTTATGTTTATGATTTGATTGTCGAAGATGAATGTTGGAGGTGGTTGCAAAGGAGAATCTGGTATAGTAGAGAGATAAATTAACTCTGTTTTGCTTGTGTTTAATTTCAGTCTGTTATGAGAAAGCCATGTTTTAATAGTAGAAAGATATGGATCCGAGGTTACCCTAGTCACACAGAACTCGTTTGATAAGCTCTCTGCTTCCTTAGAGAGTAGGTCCACTCCAAGAGTAGTCCCATGTGAAGTGAACTTAGGGGCATATGAAGGAATGCCTGTGGAGGTCAGAGGTAAGGCATGACTCACCCTTCAGAAAGGGAAGATGAAAGTGATGCACCCAGTTCTGATAACCAAGACCTCTAGTGAGGAATTTCTAATTGGGAATGAACTCATGAGATTTCCCCCATCCCTGATTATGTAAATGAGGTCATGTGGACTCAGGTCAGGTACCCTCTCCTGTATGGAAGAGTGTCTCAAAGGGGGGAAAAAGCCCATAGTTCCTGCTCTATCGAGCAGAAACAGACTGCTCTATAGAGCAGAAAGAGACCAGTAGGGAAGGATCAGCAGGACCCCCCCTACTGGTTCTTCAGTACAGACAGCCCAAAGAAGGGGGAAATAATGACAATATTATCTTCTTGAAAAAACAGACCATACTCAGCATTGTCCTAGACACTGATAGAACGGAGATTTGCCTCAACCAAAACCCACCTTCAATTGATCAGAGCCGAGCTGACTCAGGAGCTCCAGAGCTAAGCACACCTGAACCAAAAACACACACTTGGTATACCCCAGGAAGCTGACCGACGTATACAGGAGTGGATATGACATTTCTGTGTATGTACAACTAACAGATACACAAAATATACAGGTACCCTTGATGCTCAGTAGAGATGTGAATCGTGTCCTCGATCGTCTTAACGATCGATTTCGGCTGGGAGGGGGAGGGAATCGTATTGTTGCCGTTTGGGTGTGTAAACTATCCTGAAAATCGTTAAAATCGTGAGCCGACACACTAAAACCCCCTAATACCCACCCCCGACCCTTTAAATTAAATCCCCCACCCTCCCGACCCCCCCCCCAAATGCTTTAAATAACCTGGGGATCCAGCGGTGGTCCAGAACGGCGGCGGTCCGGAACGGCCCCCTCAATTGAATCCTGTTGTCTTCAGCCGGCGCCATTTTGCAAAATGGCCGCCGCAAAATGGCGGTGGCCATAGACAAAAACGATTCGACGCAGGAGGTCGTTTCGGACCCCCGCTGGACTTTTGGCAAGTCTTGTGGGGGTCAGGAGGCTCCCCCAAGCTGGCCAAAAGTTCCTGGGAGTCCAGCGGGGTTCAGGAAGCGATTTCTTGCTGCGAATCGTTTTCCGTACGGAAAATGGCGCCGGCAGGAGATCGACTGCAGGAGGTCGTTCAGCGGCGGTCCGGAACCCCCGCTGAACGACTTTCTGCAGTCGATCTCCTGCCGGTGCCATTTTACGTACGGAAAACGATTCGCGGCAAGAAATCGCTTCCTGAACCCCGCTGGACTCCCAGGAACTTTTGGCCAGCTTGGGGGGGCCTCCTGACCCCCACAAGACTTGCCAAAAGTCCAGCGGGGGTCCGGAATGACCTCCTGCGTCGAATCGTTTTTGTCTATGGCCGCCGCCATTTTGCGGCGGCCAGTTTGCAAAATGGCGCCGGCTGAAGACAACAGGATTCTATTGAGGGGGCCGTTCCGGACCGCCGCCGTTCTGGACCACCGCTGGATCCCCAGGTTATTTAAAGCATTGGGGGGGGGGGGGGGTTCAGGAGGGTGGGGGATTTAATTTAAAGGGTCGGAGGTGGGTTTTAGGGGGTTTTAGTGTGCCGGTTTTCCTGCCCTCCCCCTTCCCCCGATTTACGATTTTTTAACGATAAATCGGGGGAATTGGTATTGTATCGTGGCCCTAACGATTTTTGACGATTTAAAATATATCGGACGATATTTTAAATCATCAAAAAACGATTCACATCCCTAATGCTCAGTAGTGAGGAATTCTTCACAAGCGAATCCCTCTTCTGCAAGGTGAAAGGTAAGGTTGAACTGGATGCAGTAAATCACAACAATACTTTGGTAGAGATATCTGAACATAAAACTAAGTTGCAAGTGGGAGCATGTAACTTAGAGCTGAAGTTAGGTAGTAAGACCTTCAAACACAACTTCTCCATAATTAGAGGTTTAGATTCACCAATGTATTTGGGCTCAGACTGTCTCATGAGACTGGAAGCCTATATAGACCTAGTGAAAGATGTTGTCTGGAGCAGACTGGAAGTTGATCCGGTATGTAGCCCCCTACATTCCCAAATCACTTCTGTCTGGCCAGGCAGTCCCATGGGTATGTGAAGTGGTGAGCGCTGAGAAAGTATACATCCCTAGCAGTGTACAAAATTATCCCCCTCAAAATCAGAATAGCCAAAGGTCAACAAATGTTAGATAAATTGTCTTTCTACTCACCAAGCACAAGATTTTTAGAATCTGGGTTGTCTATGGGAGCCATACCTTGTATGGAGGTGTCAGACACAGTACTGTACCTGTTAGTGATAAATACCAGCTTGAGCCGAATTGCACTGCACTCAACGCAGTAAGACAGGTTCTCAGCAATACGAGAACCTGCCGCCGTATTTAAAGATGGCCGCCGCCATCGTAAAGATGGCCGCCGCCATCTTTAAAGATGGCGCCAGCCATCCAGTGCTCCTACCATGTGACAGGAGCCGGCCAATGGCACGGATACCCTGTCACATGGTAAGGGCAAAGGGCCATCGGCGCCATCTTTATGAATGGCAGCCGATGGCCCGAGAACGGGAGATCGCTCCCGGGACCACCACTAGAGCACCAGGTAATTTTAAAATGTTTTAGGGGGCTCGGGAGGGTGGGGGAAGCTAAGGGGTCATTTTTAAAGGGTCGGGTGTTTTTTTTTTTTATCGGGCCATCGGCGCCATTTTTGAGTGGCAGCCAAAATAGCGCCGATGGCCCGAGAGCGGGGGATCGGTCCCCGTGCCCCCACTGGACCACCAGGTAATCGTAAAATGTTTTGGGGGGGTTCGGGAGGGTGGGGGAAGGTAAGGGGTTAATTTTAAAGGGTCGGGCCTCACTAAAAAAAAAAAAATAACGATGTGAATCAGAACCAATTCCGATTCACATCACCCACATCACCCATGATCAGATTTTTCCCCCCCTCTAGCCGAACCCGATCGTTAAGTCGATCGGGCACACGATTCACATCTCTACCCAGGAATGAGACTAGACATGATAGTGGATAATACATTGAAATCATTGGCCCAGTGTGCTGTGGTGATCAAAAAAGCAAACAGAATGTTAGGAATTATTAGGAAGGCAATGGAAAATAAAACAGAGGATGTCATAATGCCTATGTATCGCTCCATTGTGAGTCCACACCTTGAATACTGTGTTCAATTTTGGTCACCGTATCTCAAAATGATATAGCTGCACTGGAGAAAGTACAGAGAATGGCAACCAACATGATATGGAGCATGGAATGGCTGCCCTATGAAGAAAGGCTAAAGAAGTTAGGGCTGTTCAGTTTGGAGAAGAGATGTCTGAGGGGTGATATGATAAAAGTCTACAAAATCATGAAAGGACTTGAAAACGTTAATCTAAATTGGTTATTTACTCTCTCAGATAATAGAAGGACCAGGGGCACTCCAAGAAGTTGGCAAGTAGCTCATTTAAAACAAATAAAAGAAAATTATTTTTCACTCAGTGTTTAGTTAAACTCTGGAAATAATTTTCAGAGAATGTGGGTTCAACAGTTAGTGTTATTGGGTTTAAACAAGGTTTGGATAAGTTCCTAGAAGCTCAATCCATAAACTGCTATTATGGTAATTAATAAGCAATAGTAGCTTGTGATCTATCTAATGTTTAGGTACTTGCCAGGTACTTGTGACTTGGATTCGCCACTGTTGGAAATAGGATATTGGGCTTGATGGACCCTTGGTCTGACCAAGTATGGCATTTCTTATGTTCTTATGTTCTTACATGGATGATTCAGTCTGTGGGGCAAAACATGGTGACCGTGTCGGGGGACATTACTTTGCTTTAAGTGGATAATTTTAACTGAAAAGTTGTGGAGTTTTGAATTTACAATAAAGTTCAAATAATTTGTGCTAAAGTACCTGTAAGGACTACTCAGATTATTTTCATGCTTTTATCCTGTGTTGATTTCTAAACTGAGTGTTGAACCTATCTCTGACATCATTGGTGGTCATACATGTCATACAGCTGAGGCCTGCATAGTAGCCGGTAGGTAGGCTTAAGCAAGATAAGCTCCATTGCTGGCGTATCTCGCTTAAGAAAGGGGAAATGTATGGAGCTATCTCATGTTTACCACTGATGCACCAATTATGAATTATAATAGCCATGTACAGGTGAAATCTGACAGGCTCCGAAAGGCACTGTTAGAGCGCAAAAAAGAACTTTGCCCAGGTTAACTTTAAAACTTTGTCTCTGTAGAAAATGAAGAGTCCTTGACCTGATACACTGAAGGATACCTTATCAGATGTGCCTGTGCAAATACAAAGCAGACAGAGAGGCAACAACTTAAGATCCTAAGCAAGTGTCAGGGACAGCCAAGCAAGCAGAGGTCAGAAAGACCCTCACCCTTAGAGGAGGGAAGCCTGAGAAAATCACTGACATGCAGCTTGGCATATGGACGTGGCAGTTCTCCCCCTAAAGGAATGGGAGACAAGAAAGGACCTGCAACATGGCAGGACCCCTCCCGAAGTAATGGGGAGGGGGAAAATGACCTGCAATGTGGCAAAAGACCCTTCATCCACCACGAGGTTATGCATGAGGTTATACATATTCATCAGCTGAGAAATATAAAAGAGGGGGTCAAAGAAGAAGAGAGGGGCCACAAACGCTGAACACAAACCCTGGGAGAAAACCCGGAGAGTGGATCCTGAGAGTGACTCTGAAACCTGTGCCGAAGCATCCCTGAAAGCAAAGAGGAGGGGGGCCAGAAGCAAACCAGCCATCCTAGCTATCGAGAAGGGAGAAGACTAGGTGTGGCCAGGTGATCGGAGAAAGGAGACCCCGGCTAAGGTATGGAGAGTGACACAGAGTCATAGACGAGAAAGGGTGAGAACCAGCCCAGACAGCCAGCAAGCACCAGAGGCATAAGCTAGCCTCCTTTCTGCAAAGCCTGCCCGCTCTGCCAGCACCAAGCCCAGGAAGCAAGCTTCTCCTCTGCCCACATTCTCCAGCACTACAGCCAGAACCTGCTTCATAGGTGAAAAGAGGTATCGCTTGAAATTGGAATCAGGGGTAAGTAAGTTAGCCATAGCTATTAATATCTTAAGCAAGCTGAGGTTTATGACATGTGTGAAACTACCCATGAATCAGAACTTTCTCTAGGGAAAACTGGTGCTTAGTGGCCAGGCTGTTAGCGATAGTAATTGTTGTTATTTTCTAAATGTTATGTACTGCCAAATCTGATAAATGAAAGTCTATTTCTGAGGAGAATACACATTGTCTTTTGCCTGACTTAGGATCGCAAGTAAGGTGGGAGGGCAGCTGGCAGTGTTTTGTAACAGACAGATCCCTGCACCCGTAAACCTGCTTAAAAGCCTTAAATAAAGAGAGGTTGATGACATCATCTAAGGGTGCCATAGGGGTTTTCCCACCACGGGCCCTTTAAGAGGCTCAGTATCGGTACACACACATGCTAATGAGGGCCAGCGGCATCCTGCCACGCCGGCCGCGATGGTAGTGTCCCATTGCGAAGATGTGGTGTTGGGGTGAGTAGCGAGCCTCGCTGAGATCTCCTGCAAGCAGTGAAATGCAACATATTCAGCAGCTCGTTGGCACCCCACCTAAAATTGTAAGAACATAAGAATGTCCATGCTGGGTCAAGTCAAGGTCCATCAAGCTCAGTGTCCTGTTGTCCAGAATGGTTAATCCAGGTCGCAAGTACCTGGCAGAACCCATAAAGTAGATCTTATTCTTGTTAGTCTCAGGGATAGCAATAGTTTTCTTTAGTCTACCTGGCTAATATAATGTGTTATAGACTATTCCTCCAGGAACTTGTCCAAACCTCGTATATACCTTGCTATACTAGTCACCTTGATTATATCTTCTGGCAATAAATTCCACAGCTTGATAGTGCGTTGAGTGAAAAAGTACTTTCTATTTTTTTTTTAAACTTTATATTTATTAGAATTTTCACAGTAAACAAGTTCAGACTTGTAGAGAAAAAACACGAGAGTTGGCTAAAACATCATATATATTAAATATAATCAAAACAATAATATAAATTCCAGTCAAACAACTTAAGTTATTTAAAGGAAATATAGGGGGAAGACAAGATGAAATTGAGTAATACAAGTTTAAAACAAGGAAAGAAAAGAAATCAAAGGAAATAAGAGGGACAGCGTTCAAACAAATCAATACCGACTTAATCAAACAAGCTTAACAGATCTACTACCATTAGCGTCAAGATAGGATCCCAAACGAACAGGATCATAATAAACACATTTAGATCCTGAATGGGAAAATATACATTTGCAAAGGTAATGAAGTATAAAAGTCACACTCAAGGCAGCAGCCTCATTACGTCGCTCTTAAGTTACACGAGTAATGTCCGGATATATCCAGATTTGCTGGCCATAAAAAATTGATGTTCTGTAATGAAAAATGATTTAAGAATGTCATGATCTGAGAGAAAACAAAAGAGACAAGTAAAGTCCTTCATCTAGATGCTGAAATACCTTAAGATATTTCAAAAAATTCTGTCAAATTCAAGTTTGGATCTTGATAAAAAGTACTTCCTATGAACTGTTTTATTTATTTATTTATTTATTTATTTATTTATTTATTTATTTATTTATTTATTTATTTAGCATTTGTTTATATACCGAGGTACAGCTGACAATGCCTTCACTCCGGTTTACATTACAACGAACCAGTTACATTTGAATTCATAACATTAAAACAGAGATTGAAACAGAACATTAACTTAATAAAAGTTAATAAGTACATTGAACATTAGATAAGAATGTATGCAACGCTTGAGGTTGACGGTTGAAGCCGTTAATGAGAAGGAAGGTTTCTGCAAGTCGGGGCGAGTGTCAGAAGGATTGCTGAATCTTTTGGTTGTTAGTTAAACCAAGGGTCTCCTTGTTTTAATATTTGAAAGGGTAAAAATGACAATCCTTTATTTATCAGTTCCACCCCACTCATGATTTTATAAACTTCAATCATATCCCCCATCTCAACTGTCTCTTTTCCAAGCTGAAGAGCCTTAGCCTGCATAGCCTCTCATCACAGGAGAAATGTTCCATCCCGTTTTATCATTTTTGTCACCTTCCTCTGTTCCTTTTCTTGTTCTAGTATGCCTTTCTTGAGATGGGAAGACCAGTACTGCACACATTACTCAAGGTGCAGTTGCACCGTGGCTTAATATTTTCTGTTTATTCTCCATTCCTTTTCACATCCATTCCTTCCATTCTATTTGCTTTTTTCTTTTTACTTCTGCCACACACTGAGCTGAGGATTTCAACATATTGTCTACAAGGACTCCAGGTCTTTCTCTTTACAATACAGAACCCAGCATCATGTACATGCAGTTGGGATTTTTTCCCCCATGCGCATCAATTTACACATTTCTACAGCAAATTAAATCTGCCTTTCAGTTGCCCAGTCTCGGAGTCTTACAAGGTCCTTCTGCAATTTCTCGCATTCCGCTGCCATCTTAACAAATTTGAATAATTTTATATCATCTTCAAATTTGATCTCCTCACTTGTCATTCCCTTTATCAGATCATTTATGAATATGTTAAACTGCAGAGGTCCCAGTACTGATCTCTGTAGTAATCCATTAACAACCTTTTTTTGGAAACCTGACCATTTAGTTCTACTCTCTGTTTCCAGCCTTTTAACCAGTTACCAATCCACAATAAAACATTGCCTCTTATCCCATGACTTTGTAATTTCCTGAGGAGTCTCTCATAGGGACTTTGTCAAATGCCTTCTGAAAGTCCAAATATACTATACTAACTAGTTCACCTTTATCTACATGTTTATTTACATCTTCAAAAAATTCTAAAAAATTGGTAAGACAAGAATTCCCCTTACTAAAACCATTTTGACTCTTCCCCGTTAAGCCATATCTATCTACATGGTGAGGCATAATTACTGGACCCTAGCACCAAATGGCAAAACTTTGTTAATATGCATGCTTTCAAGCTAAAGGTGGACACTTCAAACAAAAACTGAGCCAGTAGTTTAGATCATTGTTGTTGTTTATAACAACATAGTCTACAAGACGTTTCTGCTAACTTTTATCAATTTTTCTCTATTTGTTCAAAGGGTATACAATAAAAACCAAAGGGGTCCGGTAATTATGCCTCACCGTGTATATGGCTAGTGATTTTATTTTTAAGGTTGGCTTCTACCATTTTGCCCAGCACTGACATCAGACTCACCAGGCTATAATTTCCTCGATCACCCCTGGAGACTTTTTAAAAAATTGGTGTCACATTGGCTACCTTCTGGTCTTCAGGAATCATGGCTGTTTTAAATGAAAGGTTGTAAATTAGTAACAGATTAGCAGTTTTATGCTTTAGTTCTTTTCGAACTCTGGGGTGGATGCCTTCTGGCCTGGCAATTTATTATGCTTTAGTTTGTCAATATGATCCATGACATCCTCAATTGTTATGAATATTTTAGTTGCACAGGATCTCCACCATTAAAGAATGTTTCAGGTGTGGGTATGTTCTCAACGTCCTCCTCCCTAAAGACCAAGGCAAAGGCTTCATTCTGGTTTTTTGGCTATTTTCTTGTTCTCCCTGAGCTTCTCGGTTGCCCCTCTGTCATCTAATGGCTCAAAGGCTTTTTACTTTGAATGTACTTTATTATTAGTTTTTGCCTTACTGGCAAGCTTTTTCTCAAAGTATCTCTTGGCCTGTCTATTATTTTACATCTAACTTGCCAGTGCTTATGCTCTTGCCTATTTTCATCATTTGTATCTGTTTTCCATTTTTGAACAATGTCCTTTTAGCTTTAACTGTCTTCTTTACCTCATCATTAAATCATGCTGACAGTCACTTGGTCTTCCTTCGACCTCTTTTAATACATATAGAATACATTTTATCTAAAATGGTATTTTTAAACAATGTCCATGCCTCATGCTACTTTTAATCCTTTCAACTGCACCTTTTAGTTTTTTTCTAAGTAATTTCCTCTTTCTGTCATAATCTCCCTTTTTAAAGTTATATGCAAATGTAGTACTTTTACTTAATATCTTCCCTCCAGTGATTATCTCAAATTTGATTATATTATGATCACTATTGCTTAGTGACTCTACCACATCAACTCCTTGCATCAGGTCACGCATTCCACTAAGAACTAAATCTAAAGTAGCTGCTCTTCTCATCAGTTCTTGGACCAGCTGCTCCATGAAGCAGTCATTTATGGCATATAGAAACTTAATCTCTTTAGGATGTCCTGATGAGACATTGACCCAGTCAGTACCAAGGTAATTGAAAATCTCCCATTATTACTGTGCTGTCAAATTTATTTGCTTTTTTAATATCAACTAGCATTTCACAGTCTGTTTCTATACTTTGGCCAGGAGGTCCCTTGTCAAGTAGTATAACTATTTTGAGTAAGGAAATTAAGAAAACCAGAAAAGGAAAATTATTTTTGTTCCAGCTGCTAACTTACAGGGTCATTCATCAAAATGCGTTATGGTGTTACTGCAGGTGTTAGGGCCCTAACACCCACAATAATGCCATAACGCATGAGTTATTTATCGCATTGCATGACACGAATACAATTTTTTAAACTTTAGTCAAAGAGGAGGAGTTTAGGTGGGGTTTATGAAAATGAGGGGCTTTAATGCTGGCTGTGATAGTGTAACACATGTTATTGAATGTTTTTAATGCAGGAAATAACTACACCTTTTTTCTGATGTTAGGCTCTGTGATGTGCCTGAAATGGAATTTGTGGTAAATATTGTGAATTCCATTGCAGGTGGGGTGAGTGTTATGGCTGTCAGCTTCAGCGGGCCGCAACCGGGACTGACTGTCATGGCCACCGGCCGCGACGGTCTGCGGCAGGGACCAAATACTCACCCGCGGCGTTGGGTTGCTTCGGAGGCTCCTGCTGGTGCAGGCAGCCTCCTTTGGTGCTCTCCTCGTGCCCATGGCTGCTGCTGAGGCCGGTCGCAGGGCCCTGCATGGTCGGGATGACTCCACCCCCTTCTGGCTGAATTAGAGCCGCGCATGCAGCTGAAGACTAGATTTAAAGGGGCCACGCCTGGAAGTTGTCGTGGCTCCTTCTCGGGACTCCTCCCTTGCCTCGGGTATTTAAGGCAAGGTCTGCTTCTCAGGCCTTGCCTTGGTATTGAGGCTTCTGGCTTGGTGGTTCCAGTGTCTTCGTTCCTGATTCTGGCCTCCTGGTTGCATTCCTGGTCTTCGTCCCGCTCCTCCTCTTCTCCCTCGTTGGATAGACTATTGGCTTCTAATCCTTGGACCGGCTTTTGTACGTCTCTTGGCTTGACCCTGGACCGGCTTCCGACACTTCTCCTGGCTTACTCCTGGACTGGCTTCAGATCATTCTCCTGACTTGCTTCTGGACTGGCTTCAGACCATTCTCCTGACTTCCTCCTGGACTGGCTTTCTGGAATCGACCACCGGACCAGCTGCGGACCATCTTCAAGCTCAATTCCCGGACTGTCTACGACCTGCTGGAGGCGCCAGCCATCTGGAATCCACGACCTGCAGGAGGCGCCTGCATCCAGACTATCTTCAGTCTTCAGTGAGTCTCCTAAGTCCCAGCAGCCGGATCTCTACAGGCTCCTCCTGGGGAGATCATGAGCTTCCAGGGCGAAGTCTTCAATCAACTGCTGATTCACCTGGCCTCGCCCTCCGACGGTAGTTACCTCAGAGGGTTGACTCTCTCTTCAGTAGCATTCATTCTACCTTGGAACCAGGGTCCACCTTCCGAGTCATAACAGAATACCAAGGCCATGGACCCGGCAGAGGCTTCAGCGCGCCAGGCCATTCTGGGACTGGCCCAGAAAGTCATGGAGCAGCAGCAGATATTAGAATCCATGGCATCTTCTTTGTAACGACTCAATGCCTGTCTTGACTCTTTAGCGGTGGCGCAGGTAGCCCCTCCAACAGTACCATTATTTTCCGCAATGCCGGGAAATAACCGCCCCACAATTCCATTACCTATTCCTCTACATTACTCTGGTGATCCTCGCTTGTGTCAGGGTATCCTGGACCAGTGCAGCATGCACTTTCATCTGCAAGCCTCCCTCTTTTCAGATGATTTTACGAAAACTACTTATATCCTGTCTCCATTGGGAGGAGAGCTGTCTATGGTCCATATTTTTCGAGGGTTTATCTCCCAGAATTAAGGATAAAATGGCAGCCCAGGAGTTACCTCAATCTTTGAATTCTATTATTGACTTAGTAACCAGGATCGACCGTCGTCTCCAGGAGAGAGCTCGCGAGGGATCGAGCACAAAAAGGCACTTGGCGGTGACCACTCCTCCCTGCTCTTTGGCTTCCGTTTCTAGATCTGCATCTACCACAGAAGGGACAGTCGAAGAACTGATGCAATTAGGCCGCGGTCCTCTCTCTCTGGAAGAACGGCAAAGACGCCGTAAGGCAGGCCTCTGCTTATATTGTGGAGGATCAGGCCATCTCATTGCCCGCTGTCCAACCCGTCCGGGAAAATCCCAAGCCTAGGTTCCATTGGAAGAACAACCCTAGGCATCACATCTCTGGCTCCCGCACTAACATTGCAAGTCACCCTGTCTCTGGGAGATCACCAGTTCTCCACCCTGGCTTAGTAGACTCTGGAGCCAGAGGAAATTTCATTTTACAAGATGTTGTAGAACAAGTGCACATTCCTACTTGTCTATGTCTGAAGCCGTTAATATTTATCCTCCATTCACGGTGATCCTCTGCCAGGGAGGATAACTCATCACACGGTTCCGATGGAGTGCCACATTGCACCGAATCACACTGAAAAGATTTCTTTTTATGTCATCTGGAAAGCTATTCATCCAAAGGTTCTTGGCATTCCATGGTTACAACAGCATAATCCACAGTTTGACTGGACATCTTTAACCCTTACCCACTGGGGCCCAGCATGCCATAAGACCTGCATTAAAAGAACTAACGCTTCATGTAGTTTCATCTGCACCTCTCGACTTGAAGGATTACCACCACAATACAGTCAGTTTGCGAATGTTTTTCCAAAAAAGCCGCTGTCACTTTGCCTCCACACCGAGAATTTGATTGTAGTATAAATTTGATTCCCGGAGCTACTCCGCTCGCGGTAGGGTCTATCCGTTATCCGCCTTGTAGACCTGTGCTATGACGGAATATATTCAAGAAAATTTACAGAAGAGATTTATTAGGTGCTCTAAATCCCCAGCCAGAGCTGGTTTTTTCTTTGTTGGAAAGAAAGATGGGACTCTGCGTCCATGTATTGACTTCCGTGGGCTTAACGCCATTACTATCAAAGATCGGTTTCCGTTGCCACTCATAGCTGAACTCTTTGACTGTTTACAGGGGGCCAAGGTGTTCTCTAAATTGGACCTTCGAGGAGCATATAATCTCATCAGGATATGAGAGGGGGACAAGAGGAAGACAGCTTTTAACACCAGAGATGGACATTACGAATATTTTGTCATGCCATTTGGATTAACTAACGCTCCGGCAGTATTTCAGAATCTCATCAATGAGATATTCTGAGACCTGCTTTATGTCTGCATTGTCGTCTATTTAGACAGCATTTTGATTTTCTCTTCTAATCTACAGTCTCATCGAGAACACGTTAAGTTGGTTCTACAATGACTAAGAGAGAATCATCTCTATGCTAAGATCAAAAAATGCATTTTTGAACAAGAGTCACTACCATTTCTGGGGTATATCATCTCTAAACAAGGTTTTCAGATGGATCCTTCTAAATTGAAATGTATTCAAGAATGGCCCCAACCTAACAGGTTACGGGCACTCCAGCATTTCCTTGGTTTCGCTAACTACTATCGTAGTTTTATTCAGAATTTCTCCAAGTTGGCTACACCTCTCACGGCTCTTACTCGCAAAGGGGCTAGCATTAAGTCCTGGCCTGTAGAGGCTGAAGAAGCGTTCCTTGCACTCAAGAGCTCTTTTCTCAAAAACCCTGTCTTCGGCACCCTGACCCCAGACGGCCATTTGTGATAGAAGTGGATGCCTCAGCTGAAGGGGTTGGAGCTGTCTTAAGCCAGAATGACTCTACAGGAGTTTCTCATCCTTGCTCCTATTTTTCTAAGAAATTTTCATCTGCCGAACATAATTATTCCATCGGCGATAAAGAGCTCCTTGCCATTAAACTAGCATTTGAAGAATGGCGGCAGTGGCTGGAGGGAGCTCAACATCGTATAACAATTTACACTGACCATTCCTACTTGTCTATGTCTGACCATCTTCAACAAGCACAACGTTTGAACCCATGTTAAGCACGGTGGGCACTCTTTTTCACACGTTTCAACTTTGAATTGCAATATCGACCGGCAGACAAGAATGTTACGGCAAATGCCTAACCCGATCCTTTTCTGCTGAAGACATAGATTAACCTATTCAACATATTATTCAACATAAAACTGAACTTCTACTTATTTCCCCCCACTCTCCCCCTCCCCCCCTGTCTAATGACCCTAATCTCAACATCACCACAGTCCAACCCTTCGTAAGGGACCTCAGAGTTCTCCTTGATGAACAACTCAGCATGAAGAAATACATCAGCTCCATACTTAAAGAAGGTTTCTTCAAACTCAATGTCCTAAGAAAACTTAAACCACTACTATACACCCAAGACTTCCGCACAGTGATCCAAGCCACTATCTCCTCTAAATTGGCCTAATGTAACTCACTCTTCCTAGGGCTCCCCTACTCCACAATAAAACCCCTACAAATGTTACAAAATGCGACTGCTAGAATCATCTCAAATACCAGTAAATCTGAACATATCAACCCTATCCTTAAAGACTTACACTGGCTCCCTATCCCCTCCCGTATTCACTACAAAACAATGACCATTGTACATAAATCCATTCACGCTCACAATTTCAACTGGCTAGACATTCCTTTTGAGACTCATCAGTCTACCCGGCCCACCAGAACTGCCAACAAAGGCACTCTACTAGTACCCTCCCTTAAAACAGCCCACCTCTCCTCCACACGCGACCGTGCCCTCTCAATTGCTGGCCCTTCACTCTGGAACTCCCTCCCTCCAAACTTACGCCTTGAACCATGCACCATCAAATTTAAAAAGAAGTTAGAAACATGGTTATTTAAACAAGCCTATCCGGATTAGCCCTCCCCCTCCCTCCTACGATGCTATACTATCTCCCATATAGAATATCCTATATTCCTTATATTAAGGAACTCTATGTTCGCCTGTTGTTAAGCTTTTATGTTTGCCTGTTGTTAAGCATTTATGTTTGCCTGTTGTTAAGCTACATTTCTACTCTGCTCTTGTGTTATCCCCCTCCCAGTTCTTTCTCCCTGTTAATATGTACTTTCAAACCTGCTGTTCAAATGTGAACTGGTATGATGTCCCTACTAATACCGGTATGTAAAAGTCTCTAAATAAATAAATAACTATTATAGACCCAGCTTGCATTACCCTTTCGGCGACGTTTACCGTTCCACCTGGTAAAACTGTGGTGCCTAAAAGATTGCGTAATAAAATACTAGCCTGGGGGCACAATTCACAGTTAGCTGGTCATTCGGGACAAGCTTGGATGCAAACACTCCTTCAGCAATATTATTGGTGGCCGGAGATGCGCAAGGACATTCGAGCATATGTGGATTCTTGCCCAACCTGTGCGCAAAACAAAATTCCCACTGGAAAAACTTGGGGACTTTTACAGCCGTTACCTACCCCCAAGAAGCCCTGGACACACATTTCCACAGACTTCATTGTGGATCTTCCACCTTCAGAGGGCAACACAGTAATTTGGGTAGTAGTGGATCGATTTTCCAAAATGGCCCACTTTATCCCACTACCCTCCCTCCCATCTGCTCCTCGCTTGGCCCAACTATTCATGCTCCATATCTTCCACCTTCATGATCTTCCACAACACATTGCATCTGATCGCGGACCTCAGTTCATGGTCAATCTCTGTAAGAAGTTTCACATCTCTCTGGACTATACCACGGCGTTTTATCCACAAGCTATTGGTCAGGCAGAACATACAAATCGTACTTTAAAGCAATTTCTTCAGATGTATGTCAACTCCTGTCAGGATGATTGGGTGACACTTCTCTCATGGGCTGAGTTTTCACACAACTCACATGCCTGTACCTCTACGGGGGCCTCCCCATTCCAGATTGTATTCGGCCAACAACCCTGGCCGCCATTGCCTTTGCACGTGCTGGTGCCATCACCAGCAGCTCAACTTACTGCTGTACAGTTGCGGCGGTTCTGGCTTCATACTCAACACATGCTCCGTAAAGCGGCTCACACCGCCAGGACGTTTGCTGACAAACTTCGGCGGCCAGCGTCACAGTTCCGTCTAAGAGAAAAAGTATGGCTTAGCACCAGGCACATCCAGTTGAGAGTTCCTTCCATGTGCTTGGCTTCATGTTATATTAGGCCCTTTCTGGTGCTGTGACAGCTTGGTCCTGTGACTTACCAGCTTCGATTGCCGGCCACATTGCATATCCATAACTCCTTCCACACGTCACTCCTGAAGCCGTTGATTCTCACTTGGCCTAATCAGAAGGTTCCAGACGTTCCCCAACTCAGGGTAGAGGAATAAACTATATATCAAGTACGTGAAGTACTAGATGTCTGGAAACGAGGCACCACATGGGAAGGATTCGGACCTGAGGAGAATTCTTGGGAGCCTGCTAAGAACATCCTGGATAAGACTCTGCTCAAGAACTTTCACAATGAACATCCAGGAAAACCCAAGCCTTCTAGAGGGAGGCCTAAAGGAGGGGGTACTGTTATGGCCGTCGGCCATGGTGGGCCGTGACCAGGGCCGACTGTCATAGCCGCCAGCTATGGCAGTCCGTGGCCGGGACCAAATACTCACCAGCGGCGTCGGGTTGCTTCGGAGGCTCCTGCTGGTGCAGGCAGCCTTCTTCGGTGCTGTCCTCAAACCCATGGCTGCTGCTGAGGCTGGTCGCGGGGCCCTGCATGGTTGGGATGACTCCGCCCCCTTCTGGCTAAATTAGAGCCGTGCGCATGCCTGAAGACTAGATTTAAAGGGGCCACGACCATAAGTTGTCATGGCTCCTTCCCGGGACTCCTCCCTTGCCTCGGGTATTTAAGGCAAGGTCTGCTTCTCAGACCTTGCCTTGGTATTGAGGTTTCTGGCTTGGTGGTTCCAGTGTCTTCGTTCCTGATTCTGGCCTCCTGGTTGCATTCCTGGTCTTCGTTCCGCTCCTCCTCCCTCGTTGGATAGACTCTTGGCTTCTAATCCTTGGACCGGATTCCGTACATCTCTTGGCTTGACCCTGGACCAGCTTCTGACACTTCTCCTGGCTTACTCCTGGACTGGCTTCGGATCATTCTTCTGACTTGCTCCTGGACTGGCTTCAGACCATTCTCCTGGCTTACTCCTGGACTGGCTTCAGATCATTCTTCTGACTTGCTCCTGGACTGGCTTTCTGGAATCGACCACCGGACCAGCTGCGGACCATCTTCAAGCTCAATTCCTGGACTGTCTATGACCTGCTGGAGGCGCCAGCCATCTGGAATCCACGACATGCAGGAGGCACCAGCATCCAGACTATCTTCAGTCTTCAGTGAGTCTCCTAAGTCCCAGCGGCCATATCTCTACAGGCTCCTCCTAGGGGGATCATGAGCTTCCAGGGCGAAGTCTTCAACCAACTGCTGATTCACCTGGCCTCGCCCTCGGACAGTAGTTACCTCAGAGGCTTCACTCTCTCTTGGTAGCATTCTACCTCGGAACTGGGGTCCACCTTCTGATTCATACAGTGAGGGGGAGGAGAGAGGGGAAATAGTGGAGTGAAGTAGAGCGAGAGAGAGCCTCTAGGGTGGCAGACCTAGCAGTCAACTATTTATTCCACTAAAGGAGGGCCAGCTAGAAATTCATGGTCAGTTTTGGCTGGTGGTCTAGGTTTTTTGGGCCAGTTTTACATGCACAGTGAGACATACAAATGGCACAGTACACATCAGTGAAGATTTGATGTGATTTTGAGTTTAGAAGGCACACAAAGATGAGATTTCTACATTATTCACTCGCCCTAGCTTGATAGTGCCCTGGTAGAGAGTGCATCAAGCTAGGGCGAGAGAACATTGTAGATATCTCATATTTGTGTACCTTTTTTCACTCCAAATCATGTCAAATCTTCACTAATGTGTACTAGAGATGTGCATTCTTTTATCACAAATTAGGCAATTTCAACAAAATTGCCTAATTTGTCGTGGTTCGGTGTACCCAAACCCTGAAACGGATTTTCCCCGAACTTCGGGGAAAATTCATTTTTCAGGTTAGTGTGTGTGTGTGTGTGGGGGAGGGACACATTTATAAAAAAAAAAACAAAAAACACCCCAACCCTTCAATTTTATTTTATTACAAACCCCCCCCCACCATCCTAATCCCTCCCCAAGACTTACTAAAAGCCCTGGTGGTCCAGTGGGATCCCATGAGCGATGTCTTCCTCTCGGGCCGTCAGACCTACCACAAATCAGTATTCAAAATGGCGCCAGTGCCCTTTACCGTTACTATGTCACAGGGGCTACCGGTGCCATTGGTTGGCCCCTGTCACATGGTAGGAGCAATGGACGGCTGGCACCATCTTGTGTTCCTACCATGTGACAGGGGCTGACCAATGGCACCGGTAGCCCCTGTGACATAATAAGGGGAAAGGCTATCAGTGCCATTTTGAATACTGGCAGCCGATGGCCTGAGTGTGGGAGATGGCTCCAGGACCCCCGCTGGACCACCAGGGACCTTTGGCAAGTCTTAGGGGGGGTCAGGAGTCCCGCTGGACCACCAGGACCACTCCCCAAAACTTGCCAAAAGTCCCTGGTGGTCCAGCGGGGGTTCTGGAGCCATCTTCTGCACTCGGGCCATCAGCTACCAGTATTCAAAATGGCACCGATAGCCTTTGCCCTTACTATCTCACAGGGGCTACCGGTGCCATTGGTCAGCCCCTGTCTGATGGAGCACAAGATGGCGCCAGCTGTCCATTGCTCCTAGCATGTGACAGGGGCCACCCAATGGCACTGGTAGCCCCTGTGACATAGTAAGGGTAAAGGGTACCGGTGCCATTTTGAATACTGATTCATGGTAGGCCTGACGACCAGAGAGGGAGACATCACTCGTGGGACCCCGCTGGACCACCAGGGCTTTTAGTAAGCCTTGGGGAGGGATCGGGATGGTGGGGGGTTGTAATAAAGTAAAATTGAAGGTTTGGGGTGGTTTTTTTCTGACTTTTTTTTTTCCGATGGTTTTTTTCCCGATTCGTTTTTTTTTCCCGATTCGTTTTCCAACTCGTTTTCTCCGATTCGTGCCACCGAAAAACGACTCACGGAAAAACGACATTTTTCAACGAAGCGCCCGAACCGAAATCTGACCCGACATGGAAAAACTAAGCTCATCTCTAATGTGTACTGTGCTGTTTGTACATCTCACTGTGCATGTAAACCTGGCCCCAGAACCCTTGACCACCACTAAAACCTCACCTCAAATTACTAGCTGGACCTCCTATAGAGATATAAATAGTTGACTTATATGAGAGCCTTATAAAGAATCAATCTCTCTCCCTCTCTCTCTCCCTCTCTCTCTCACTCACTCATGATAAAATTTATAGTATTTTGAGGAATCTAGGCCTTAATTTGTTTACAACAACAATTAGTTGCAGTAGAACAGAAACTTCTTATTAAAAAGCAAATAAATACACTAGAAAATTAGTGAACATGTAAATCTCCCAAATGCTCAGGCAAGTGAACAAACCACACAGAGATTAACTAGCCTTTCTACACTTTCAAAGATATGCAGTTCATATTTTACCATATGTTGTCTATGTGCATACGGAAGTCTGTCATTGGCTACATTCCAGGGAATGTTTGGATGAAAAATCACTCTTCTCAAGGGACTTTTCTCTTGGTTTAGATTTTTAATATGCAAGCACACAATTGTTTTCTGATGTGACTTATAGCCCTTTAGGAAATCAACCAAAAATATCAAGCATCTTTTGGTAGTTTTTGGACTCATTCTAGTTAGGTATATATGGGAACTGTGTTCCTAAACTGAAAAGACTTTCCTACCCACCTGATTAATTTGCCGTATCTATGCTTTAATTGTATGTGGGTCACTTACTGCAGGCAGCAAATTTAAAGTGGATAAAAAAAAAAAGAGAAGATTAAAGGAGTTATATTGTATCCTGAGATAGTGCTACTAGGTGGCAGGCTCTGCTGTGGCTTAAGGTAGAGCACTCCTACAATTTGAAAGAAAACCAGCAACAGATAAATCCTGACACCTATGCTGCCTCTCTGCGGCAATCCAGCTAAATTTCGTCTGCATGGACAGTTAGTCTGGAAATACAGTGTATCATGTTTCATGAATTTAATAGGGTTTTCATGATTTTTACAAAGTGCTTCAACCAGACGCTCGCAGCTGGAGGCTGCATGGCTGGAGACCTAAAAAAAAAAAAAAAAAAATCCCAAAACCTACTGCATCTGTGTTTTTAATCTATTGCCAAAATGCATTGAATTTGATCTGGAGTGACTATGACTCTTTGGAATGTACGCTCACTTTTCTCCTGTCCTATCCAAACAAAACAGAAAGAGGGAAAAAAAAAGAGTCTTATGAGAATAAAAGCATGAAAACACTAAATCTAACATTATAAAGGATTTCCAATAAACAAAAATTACGGTCACAAATGGACTGTAATCATTATTTAAAACAAAGGGCCTTTTTATGCTGGAGGTTTTGGAAATGTAAACGTACCTATCTATATGCATCTCCAGCTACATATAGCTTTTTTCATTTCAATTTTATTTATATCATTCTGAAAGCTATGCTCAACTCCTTAACAAGAACAAATTTAATCAGTCTGGGCAGTAAATCCCTTGCAGATATATATTCTAGGCATCATCAAACGCGTATAATTAGAAGCACATGTGGGGTTCTGCAAATTCCTGGCCAGGGTGGTCGAGCTGTAATTTAGTGTTATGATCAGCTATAAATATTATCCATAATGAGCAAACTCCATATTACACTTTTGTAGATCTGATAACTACATTTGTTTTTCTCTGTGGTTGTACAATCATTAGACTTTGTGTTACTAAAACAACTGACCATTGCTTTCACGTAAGTGGCAGATTTTACAGTTCTTATTTATAGTATAATTATGTGTATACATGCACACAAATGTTTTATATAAAATATACCTATGCAAGAGACAATGCCTTCTAAAGAGGCACTGGATAAAAAAATAATGTTAAAAACTGAAAAGTGTAATTTTGTATGGCTTTTCTTCTCCTTTTTCTTCCACAGCCTTTTTTTTCTCTCATTATGTCAGGAAAAGTCTGGGAGATGGATTTACAAATATTAGTTATTATCTGATGTGTCATTTCTGGAACAGTTCTGTAGGTTGGGGATGTTAACAGCAAAAGGTCCCGTGGTTCTTAATTTTAATGTAAATCAGCAAGCCCCAGGATGTTCACAGTTTTCAGCAGCAGGTCTGCTAAAACATTCCAGGCACAGCATTGCTGTCTTTCCCTACTACCTACCAGTCTTGATGATGTGCGCATTTCTATTCTGCACAGCAAGGTCGACTGGAATGGAGCCATTTCAAGATAATATTTAACTCTAAAGTTATTTCTCCTTTTACCAATAAAATTTACACATCACTTGAACATTACGTGAGCGTGCTAAAAGTGTCATGTCTGCACATGCAATTGAAGGAATGCCATATGCAAATTAGTCTTTAGCATGTAAAAGTTAAATAGCATAGTATTCTCACCATCCATGCTATTTATTGAGCGATTGCTAACAGCATATATGTAATACCTATATTGGATGAGGTGGTAACTTGCAAAATATGCATACTATTGAAAGAGTACAATTAACTGCAAAGAATCTGAAAAATGAAGGCCACGGACAGAGAGAATTTGAAATGAAGCTGGCCGTTGAAGCAAAAACTCATAATAAAAACTTTTAAAAAATATATCCAAAGCAGGAAACCTACGAGGGAGTCAGTTAGACCGCTAGATGATTGACGGGTTAAAGGGGCTCTTAGGGAAGATACTACCATCGGGGAAAGGCTCAATGAACTCTTTGCTTGCGTGTTTACAGATGAGGATGTTGGGGAGATACCAATTCCAGAGATGGGTTTTCAGGGGGGTGATTTGGATGAACTGAACCAAACCACGGTGAACTTGGAAGATGTAGTAGGCCAGATTGACAAACTGAAAAGTAGCAAACCCGGACTGGATGCTATATACCCCAGGGCTCTGAAAGAACTAAAAAATGAATTTTCAGACCTATTATTAAAAATGTGTAAACTTTCATTAAAATTGTCCTTTGTACCTGAAGACTGGAAGGTGGCCAGTGTAACCCCAATATTTAAAAAGGGCTCCAGGGATGATCCGGGAAACTATAGACAAATGAGCCTGACTTCTATGCCAAGAAAAATAGCCAAAACTATTCTAAAGAATAAAATCACAGAACTTATATATAGACAAGGTTTATTGGGACACAGCCAGCATGAATTTATGCAAAGGAAGTCTTGCCTCACAAATCTGCTACATTTTTTTGAAGGGGTTAATAAACATGTGGATAAAGGTGAACCAGAAGATGTAATTTAATTGGATTTTCAGAAGGTGTTTGACAAAGTCCCTCATGAGAGGCTTCTAAGAAATTTAAAAAGACATGGAATAGAAGGTGATGTCCTTTCATGGACTACAAAAGGTTAAAAGACAGGAAACAGATTAAGATTAAATGGTCAGTTTTCTCAGTGGAAAATAGTAAACAGTGGAGTGCCTCAGGGATCTTTATTTGAATCAGTGATTTTCAATATATTTATAAATGACACAAAATTATTCAGAGTAGTTAAATCACATGAGGATTGTGATAAATTGCAGAAGAAGCTTGTGAGACTGGAAGATTGGACATCCAAATAGAAGATTAAATTTAATGTGGACAAGTACAAGGTGATGCATATAGGGAAAAATAATATATGCTGTAGTTACACAATATTAGGTTCCATATTAGGAGTTACCACTCATTAAAAAGATCTAGGCATCATTGTAGATAATATATTGAAATCATGATCTCAGTGTGCTACGGCAGACAAAATGCAAACAGAATCTTAGGAATTATTAGGAAGGGAATGATGAATAAAGTGGAGAATGTCATAATGCCTCTTTAATGCTCCATGATGAGACCGCACCTTGAATACTGTGTTCAATTCTTTTTTTTTTTTAAATAATTTTTATTAATAGGAAGATGTTACACAAATCTGAGATAACAATAGCAGATGCAAACAGAAAAAAAAACTGCATACAATACAAGCGTGGTTCAACAACCAATCCTCTGTCAACGTACTCCCCAGTTTTCCGTTTTTATACCCTCTATCCACTCCTGACCCTACCACCCCCACCCCAAATACCCAGCTCCAAAGCATCCTCATTCATACCACATGCATACCACAGACAGACCGCACATCCCCCCCCCTAACCCTAACCCCCCCTCAGAACCTCATTTAAGACCATATGGCCTTGTACCCAGTGTTATTAAGCTCAGTTTGGAGAGCCAGAGGAAACAGGGCATAACATGCATTCCAACAGGCAGTATATATCTTATCCGGTTTTCTCTTGCCAAGGCGAAAATCCATAAATTCCATCTGAAGTAGAGAGACCATCTTGCCAAACCATGCATCAACTGAAGGCTGTGCCTAGGGGTCAGTCCAGATAGCTAGTATGGTACGGCACGCCATCATAACCGCTAGGCGTTGAAATCTTGCTCTGGATCGCGTACCAGGAACCTGAGAGGACTGTCGGTGTGCCATCAAAAGATGACCCGTATGAGGGAGGACAATACTAGTACTTTTATTAATCACGTCAAGGACTGAATTCCAAAAAAGCGCTACATGCGGGCACGCCAACAAACAATGATATAAGTTGCCCTCAACAACGCCACACCGGCTACATAAAAAAGACTGGGTAAGCTTCATATGAAATCGGCGAACATCATCACAGAAAATATTATGAAGAATTTTGAATTGGACCTCACGCAGCCCCTCGTCTGGCAATAACTGGTAAAGAGCCGTAAAGCAGCTCTTCAGGTAGGACGGGGCCAACTGTGAGTCCAACAAGGCAGTCCAACGAGTTGTAAGATGCTATAATTGGCCTGAGTGGCCCAAGGACTGCCCTAATGTTTTCCATCCAGTAATTGTATTATGGAGGCAGGCAGTGTCAAAAACCTTAGTAGCAAACGTCGTTTCCGCTGTCATTTCCTCTACAGACCATGCGAGGGATTGAATATAATGACGGGCTTGCAGGTACGCATAAAAGTACTTAGTAGGCAGTTGAAACATGCATGTCAGAGTAGCGAAATCTTGGAGGACATGGGAATCTGGTTCAAACAAATGAAATATGTAAACCACCCCAATGTCAGCCCAAGCCTGGAATACAGCCCGGCTATCCCTCCCTGGCACAAAACTTGCATTCCCTAGAAAAGGTAAAAAAAGGGAGGCTATGCCCCTCAAGCCCCACTGTTGCCGCAACCAGCACCAGGCTCGGATACAAGGTTGTAAAAATATTCGAGGGTAGGCCATGGTACTCCGCAGCCCCGGGCGCATCTGAATAATACTTAAAGGGGAGCTAGGTTGAGACATCTTATGTAACATCCCTGAATCACAATAAGAGTAAGTTTCTGTAATCCATTCACCCACATACCGCAACTGACAAGCCACATTATAGAGTCTAAAATCCGGTAAATTAAGCCCTCCCTGCTCCCGGGGGCGCTCCAGGACCGCAAAAGGCAACTGAGCCCGTTTCCCCTTCCACAAAATCTTTTGTAAACTAGTGCGCAATTGCCGAAGATCCCCAGCTCTCAACCAACAGGGTATCATGTGCAGCAAATAGAGAAGCCATGGCACCATTACCATTTTAATAAGAGCACTTCTACCAAATAGGGAAAGTGGCAATGGGGTCCAGAGCTGCAGCTGCGCTCGAAGCTTAAGGAGACTTGGGGCAATATTTAACTCATAAAGTTGTGCCAGCTTTCGGGGTATCCAGACACCCAAATATTTGATCTTTCCAGGGGCCCACTGAAAAGGAAAGGGACCATCCCAGGATCAAGGCAGGTGAGCATTTAGGGCCAAAGCCTCTGACTTTCCATAATTGATTTTCAGCCCCGCCACCAGTCGAAACTGATCAAAAAGGTGAATAATAGTAGGCACACTGGTGCGGGGTCGTCCCACAAACAGAGGGATGTCATCTGCAAACAAAGCAGTCTTCAAAGGGTGGCCATCTCCACTAATCACAGTGAATTCCAGGTCTCCTCTTAGCTGAATAGCCAGGGGTTCCAATGCCAATACAAATAGCAATGGGGAAAGGGGACACCCCTGCCATACTCCGCAGTGTAAAGGAAAAGGGTCGGTGGGTCAGACCAAGGGTCCATCAAGCCCAGCATCCTGTCTCCAATCCAGGCCATAAGAACCTGGCAAGTACCCAAAAACTAAGTCTATTCCATGTTACCATTGCTAATGGCAGTGGCTATTCTCTAAGGGGCGGATTTTCAAAGGCCCGCGTGCGCCGGCGCACCTATTTTGCATAGGCCGCCGGCGCACGTAAAGCCCCGGGACGCGCGTAAGTCCCGGGGCTTTTGTAAGGGGGCGTGTCGGGGGGCGGGGCCTACTGAAGCGGCATTTCGGGGGCGGGCCGTGGCGTTTTGGGAGCGGGCCTGGGGGCATGGCGCCGGCCCGGGGGCATGGTCGAGGCCTCCGGACCAGCCCCCGGGACCGGAGGATGGAGCGGGGCTGCCGACCGACACGCGCAAAGTTACGCCTGCTTCCAGCAGGCGTAACTTTGCCGACAAAGGTAAGGGGGGGGTTAGATAGGGCCGGGGGGGTGGGTTAGGTAGGGGAAGGGAAGGGAGGGGAAGGTGTGGGGAGGGTAAAGGAAAGTTCCCTCCGAGGCCGCTCCGAAATCGGAGCGGCCTTGGAGGGAACGGAGGCAGGCTGTGCGGCTCGGCGCGCGCAGGCTGCCGATTTTGCGCAGCCTTGCGCATGCCGACCCCAGATTTTATAAGATATGCGCGGCTACGCACGTATCTTATAAAATCAGGCGTACTTTTGTTCGCGCTCGCGCAACTTTTTAAAATCTGCCCCTAAGTGAACTTAATAGCAAGTAATGGACTTCTCCTCCAAGAACTTATCCAATCCTTTTTTAAACACAGCTATACTAACTGCACTAACCACATCCTCTGGCAACAAATTCCAGAGTTTAATTGTGTGTTGAGTAAAAAAGAACTTTCTCCGATTAGTTTTAAATGTGCACTTTATGGAGTGCCCCCTAGTCTTTCTACTATCTGAAAGAGTAAATAACCGATTCACATCTACCCGTTCTAGTCCTCTCATGATTTTAAACACCTCTATCATATCCCCCCTCAGTCGTCTCTTCTCCAAGCTGAAAAGTCCTAACCTCTTTAGTCTTTCCTCATAGGGGAGTTGTTCCATTCCTCTTATCATTTTGGTAGCCCTTCTCTGTACTTTCTCCATCGCAATTATATCTTTTTTGAGATGCGATGACCAGAATTGTACACAGTATTCAAGGTGTGGTCTCACCATGGAGCTTTCTCATATTTTATTTACCACTACAACTACAGAAAGAGTTCTGTTCAATATTTGATGAGGTCCATGGCTCCAAGTCGTGGCGGGCTCCCTTCCTTTTACTGTATTCTGTAGATGACATACCTGAATGAGGGGAACACATCTGAAAAAAAATCAGGGCTTCCTGCTCTTCCTTTGGATGCTTCTAGGGCCTCATTTTCTAACTGCCCGCAAAGGCTGCAGGGAATTTTTTATTCACAGACCTCACACCAATTTTCAAAGTGAAAGTATGCACACCCTTTCCCTTTGAAAATTATCCTGGCAAAACGATCTCCACACATTTCCATCTACTAACTTGCCCAGGTAGTTTTTCCGAGAATCAGTCCTGTGAATTCTTTGGTAAAATCCATGCAAGGGCAAACCCTTCCCCCATTCTGTCCCTGGGAATGCTGCTCCCTACTGAGGGTAAAAGTACGTGCAAAGAGCCTCATACGCACACTTTTATGTTTATACAGGGAGCGCCAATTTTCTAAAAGCACATTTCCGCTGTGGAAAACAGCTTTGAAAATGACCTTCCCAATGCATAGGATGGAAGGGTGGACTGAGGAATATTGCTGAGTCACTGAAAAAGTTCATTTTTTTTTTTTTTAAACTCACAGAATCAACAAACACCAAGGTTGGAGCTGAGCCCTACCGCTAGTTGTCAAAGTGCTGGCTTATGAGGAATGGAGTAAAATGATCTGCCCCAGTAGTCCCAGGATAAAGAATATTTTTTCATCCTTACTCCAATGCTTATTCCTATGTAAATTTTGAAATCAAAACAAGTGCTCAGCTAAGTTGTTGAAGATGGCAGGGACTCTGTAAAGACCATTTGAATTTTCTGTTTAACAATTAGATGCTAAGAATAAAGTAATTTGGGGAAAATATGGAAGAATTGAGAAATACAATTTACTGGAGACAGTTTGACGATTTTTGTCATAATTTAAGGCTGCATTTGCACTTAAAACGTTCTGAAGATCTATGAATAAATTCTTAGGGATTACTTGCCTTCACTAAAGCTATATAGACTGTCTACAGTTCCCATATCCTCACTTCCTATAATCCATCCCATTTCACTCACCCACCACATTGTTGCTGCTATCAAGGTCTGCAATAAAAAGGTGCCATCATTTCTTTTCTACCTCTCTGACCTGCTGGGTAGAAAGTCTTTCATCCTGCACACATTTCCTCTTCCTGAAGGAACCATTCCAGTTGTCTCAGAGATTCAAGCTTTAAGCTTTTGCTGGAGACCAAAGATGGGCTCTCCCTGCTGGTAAGAGACAACAGGTTAGCAGTGGACGCAGCCATAAGATTTGAGATCTACAGGACAAGTGAAGTACTGCATGCAGCTTTCATTATTGGTGGCAGCAAAGGCCACGACTTCTCATCCTCTGATTTCTGCCAAGAAGACTGTGGTGGTGGCTTTGTCTAATATGCTGCAACCGCTCTGCACATCCAGTACACTATTCTGTGCATATAAACAACATGGGAAGGTCTCATCTCCCGCACATTGCTCCTCTCAAAGTGTGCAGGAGAGTCCCAGCTCCCAGCCAGATGTGCTCCAGCCACCCTGTACTTTGAATTTTGTAAGGCTGGCAGTTCATGTAGACTATTTAAGACTACAATTTATTTTTTTTTCTCATATTTATCTGTTACTCTTGGCTCTTAGTAACCTTTTAGTTCTATTTCCCTTCCACCCCCACCATTAATGTAGAGAGCAGTGCTGGAGCTGCATCCAAGTGAAATATCAAGCTTGATTAGTTAGGGGTAGTAACCGCCACAATAAGCAAGCTACACCCATGCTTATTTGTTTACCCAGACTATGTAATTCAGTCCTTGTTGGTTGTTGTCTGTATATAGATCCACCTTTCTTGTACTGGATGTGCAGAGCTGTTGCAGGATATTAAACAAAGCCACCACCACAATCTTGGAAATCAGAGGATGAGAAGTCATGGCCTTTGCTGCCATGGATGGCTGGACCATGACTAGTAGGGAGAAAGGTGTTAGTGGTTTCCTATGCATCTTATAGTGAATTTTGCTCCCAAATAACTTTGAATTAGGAACCGCAACCATGAGAATTGGTCCCATTAACTATCATTGAGAAGATGTATACACTAGACTTTGGGGGCATGTCTAGTGGCATACTGGAGAACCTGTAGTGTCTTCCACTCCCAAAACTAAACAGGAACAAGAGAAATGAATGTAATAATGGTGAACAAATTGTGTCAAGAACTTAGTTTTGTGTTTGACATATCTGTGGACGGGATTTTGTGGGATTATTTCTCTTAGTTATGTCTTCCTCTCCTACGTGCTCCCTGCATCTTTTTTTTCCAGGGAGGAAGGGCGGGTGTCAATGTCATGAATGGCGATCACCTTCATATCACATCGATTGCACTATTCTTGACTTTGGGCATTGTGTGGGTAAGATCTCTTACCCTCTGTCCTGGATATGCCTGCTCCTTTTTGGTTGCTTCCGCTGCGATCTGCTCAGTGACATCTGTCACAGTGAAATATGAAAGGCAACTCGACAGTTCAGGAGAAATCCACAACGTCTGCTGGGCTTTCTGTCATTCCCCCAACAAGCTTGTCTCTAATGCAAGATGTTTTCTTTCTATTTAAACCCCCCTTGGCTATGATAATGAGAAAGAACACCTAGACATTTTAGACATTCCTTTTGTAAGAATATCATAAACTGTGGAAACAAGCTTTGATGAGGTGAACGCTGGCTGCTATTAAAGAAGATTTGGACTTCCCTTTAGATTTTCAAGTCATTGTTCTTTATGTCTATATTAAAATTTACACTCAACTTTTTTTTTTTTTAAAATAATCAGGATTTGTTTGATTCTCATGCATTCTCTCTGTGCCTGAGCAATGCGTACAATTTTTTTTTTCTTGTGTCTGAAAGTTAATGTGTCCCTCATTTCTAATGGAAAGTCAGGGAACTAACACAGCAGACACGTTTGGGTAATACAAAAAAAAAAAAAATCAGAAAGCAAGCCTTTTCCCCTGACATTAGAAGAGTTTTCACGTACAGAGACAAGATTACAGTCCTCTGACTCATATGAAAAGCAAGTCATCAGTGATGGAAATGTGCATTTGCAACATTTATGGTGCCTTTGACCTGGAATAAAAAAAAAAAGTTCCAGTCAGGAAATCAGCCAATAAGCAGGAAAGAGCAGACCACCCAGGCGTTTCTTTTCCCCCTGGCGTTTATGACCCTGACATGTTCCTTATTTAATTATTTATTTCTTAATCTTTCAAAAGAAAGGAAATCATTCTAAGCAATAAATAATGTTCTAAACGTTGAACTAAAGTTGAGCTCCATAACTTTTTTTATTTTTTTTTCCCAATCTTTTTATCTTTGCTAGCTGCTGGAGTCTCTAGCTGCTTCTATATCTGCATCAGTTGCTGATGCTAATATAACAAACGGATCCTGATTCATCAAAGATGTACAGGCAGCCCCGTCTACACGCATATGCGCGTGTGTGCGGAGATCTAGTATAGTGTTTTACAATCTGTGCTTATCTGGTCAGCTTCAGTATGAGTGAATATTTGCAATGCATTGAAAGCGTAGACTTTATCTATTTTATAAATACACACGCACATATTTTATGCACAAAAACAATAGAACTTGTTCGCATAATACCTGATTTACATATGGAAGTAGAGTATATTTTAAAATATTCTCATTTACTTGAAATCATCAGTTTACTAATACCACCACCAGTTCATCGAGACCCTCCTACTACTTCACCCAGAACTCTCTTAATTCACCCAGAATTCCTACCCAACAATAGCAGACGAGACTGATATCAGTTGTGCTAGTTAATATAAATGGTTTGAATAAGTTGCCTCTTTGCCCTGCCCCAGAAGGTCCCCTAGACTGCCTCTTCCTTGCTCAGGTAAATGAGCATGCAAAATTGAAAATACACGCTTACATAATGCATAAGAGCATAAGAACATGCCATGCTGGGTCAGACCAAGATCCATCAAGCCCAGCATCCTGTTTCCAACAGTGGCCAATCCAGGCTACAAGTATCCAGCAGATCCAATATGCTCTAAATGTGCTGGCAAAACCAAAAATACACGCACACGTTTTATAAAATAGCATGTATGTGACTATATTCTACCTGTGAGCATATATGCTAATTTTACAGATGTAACTCCTTTGAAAATTAACTGGTAGGATTGTTTTTTCCCCATTCTTTGTCTATGAGAAAATAAGTAGGGGGTAATTTTAAAAGGAGTTACGTGAGTAAATGTAACATACTATTGTAGAAATTTTCAAAAGCCCATTTACTTGATTAAAGTGCATTTACTTGATTAAAACCCAGTGTTATGCTTGTAAATTATTTTTTAAATTAGGCCTTTAGGCCCACAGTGTATGTTTATGTTCTACTTAATAGAAATGATGGCAGAAGAAGACCAAACGGTCCATCCAGTCTGCCCAGCAAGATTCGCATTGTTTTTTTTTCTTCTCATACTTATGTTACTCCTGGCTCTTAGTAACCTTTTGGTTCTATTTCCCTTCCACCCCCACCATTAATGAGAGAGCAGTGTTGGAACTGCATCTAAGTGAAATATCTAGCCCAATTAATTAGGGGTAGTAACCGCCACAATAAGCAAGCCACACCCAAGCCCACCTGCCCACCCAGACTAAATAATTCAGTCCTTGTTGGTTGTTGTCTGTATATAGATCCACCTTTCTTCATTCCCCCTGCCATTGAAGCACAGAGTTATGCTGGAAATGCATTGAAAGTGAAGTATCAGATTTTCACCCCTGCCGTTGAAGCAGAGAACTATGCTGGATATGCATTGAAAGTGAGGTATCAGACTTTCTCCCCTGCCGTTGAAGCAGAGAGCTATACTGGATATGCTTGAAGTACCAGTCTTTCTCCCCTGCCGTTGAAGCAGAGAGCTATGCTGGATATGCTTGAAGTATCAGTCTTTCTCCCCTGCCGTTGAAGCAGAGAGCTATGCTGGATATGCATTGAAAGTGAAGTATCAGGCTTATTTGGTTTGTGGTAGTAGCCGCCGTAACAAGCAAGCTACTCCACGCTTTTTTGTGAATGCAAATCCTTTTTTTCCACATTTCCTCTTGCCGTTGAAGCTTAGAGCAATGTTGGAGTCACATTAACCGTGTGTATGTTTATTGAATAAGGGTATTATCTCCAGGTAGTAGATGTCATTCCCGCGAGCCACCCACTCTTCATTCATGTCCTCTAGACTTTATGGATCCACAGTGTTTATCCCACGCCCCTTTGAAGTCCTTCACAGTTCTGGTCTTCACCACTTTCTCCGGAAGGGCATTCCAGGCATCTACCACCCTCTCCATGAAGAAATACTTCCTGACATTGGTTCTGAGTCTTCCTCCCTTGATCTTCAAATCGTGACACCTGGTTCTGCTGATTTTTTCCGACGGAAAAGGTTTGTCATTGTCTTTGGATCATTAAAACCCTTCAAGTATCTGAAAGCCTGTATCATATCACCTCTGCTCCTCCTTTCCTCCAGGGTGTACATATTTAGACTCTTCAATCTCTCCTCATAAGTCATTCGATGAAGACCCTCCACCTTTTTGGTCGCCCTTCTCTGGACCGCCTCCATCTTGTCTCTGTCTCTTTGGAGATACAGTCTCCAGAACTGAACACAGTACTCCAGGTGAGGCCTCACCAAGGACCTGTACAAGGGGATAATCACTTCCCTTTTCTTACTCAATATTCCTCTCTCTATGCAGCCCAGCATTCTTCTGGCTTTAGCTATCGCCTTGTCATATTGTTTCGTCGACTTCAGATCATTAGACACTATCACCCCAAGGTCTCTCTCCTGCTCCGTGCACATCAGCCTTTCTCCCCCATCGAATATAGTTCATTCGTATTTCCACTCCCATATACATGACTCTGCAGTTCTTGGCATTGAATCTCAGCTGCCATATCTTCGACCACTCTTCCAGCTTCCTTAAATCCCGTCACATTCTTCAACTACATTCGGAATTTCAATAAGTGCCACGGTTTATATACACATGTGGGAGCAATCTACAGGATCAGTTGGTTCATTCGGATTCAGCTATACAACCACACAGTCAAGATATAGGCTCACATAAAGCATGGGCTCTTGTTGGGTGTGCAATATTATGCTAGAGACATCGGCAATATTTTTCTCCAGACTGAACTGGACTTATGTGCTAAAACAACACACTGATTGTACATCTGTTGGAGTGGTCTACATAATACAATGTCCTTGCAACCTCTGGTATGTAGGTAAAACGAAACGTTCTCTCAAGACAAGGTTGATAGAACACAAGTCATGTCTAAACAAAGTATGGACTACTGCTCCTTTAATATCACATTGTTTGGATTGTTCACACAGTTTTGATGCCTTACGGGCATGCAATCTAACACAGTATCTCCCATCTTGGCATGGTGGAGACTTTAATACATTGTTGCTACAAGAAGAACAGCATTGGATTCATTTATTGAATACTGTACAACCTGTTGCCTCAATTTCACATTAGAACTACAAGTGTTTCTTGACTAATTCAACCTACAATCCTTTGAATTATTACAGCACTAGTGGGACATAAGCATGACCTCCTTTTTGTTGTGATACTATACAGAACAATTGAATGCATAATAACCGTTTTGATTATACAATTGTTCTAATTTTCATGTACATCCAATCGCGATATTTAGTACAACAGCCACAGTGTTGTTTCTTTTATACATTTGTGACATGGCTGCCATGCCAACGACGCAATTTTGACATCATCACGTTGAATTTTTCGCAGGCTATTTAATTTTCACTGCCTGAGCAAAGTGGTCTCTGTCCCGTTTTTGAGATTCGTACGTGAGACCTGCAGTCCACAAGAAAAAGGTTGGCTCACCCACATCATTCAGCTAAGTACAATTTTTTTCTCGATTATACGTCCTAATCCGGCTGTGTGATGTTTGTTCCTCAGATATTTACCCCTGATGAAGCTGCAGCCCTGCAGCGAAACACCGACCGCTGTCGGGTTGGTTAACTCTGTACAGTCGGGGTACACGGGAAATTTGGTTATCAGATTTACAGGCTGACACTGCCGCAATATACTAGACAATATTCAAGCAACTATTTATAAGTTTATCAGCTACCCTTGGCGGTACAGTTGGGATAGACGCAAGAATTGTTAAATTACCACAGGCGTTTTCAGCTGTGATATCCAGATTAAAAGCCTCAGAGCCTTTTCTAACATTGATCGCTATACAGCCGCTAAGAGCTGCAGATGATGTGCAGACCGAACGGTTCAACTCCATCGGATTGAACACGTTGACAGGCTTGCTGATGCGGTATCCTTAAAAGAAAGATTTCTTCTATACTTGCTCATATACAACAGCAATTTTTCAGACACTGGCTTGAGCCACACTATTATTAGATATTTATTTATATTTTATTTTAATTTTTTATATACCGGCATTCGCGATGGGAGTCGCATCATGTCGGTTTACAATTAACAGGGTGTGACAAGAGGAGAAAAACTTAGAACATTAACATGTGATATAAGAAGAAATAGCAGTTACAATAAAACAGGGACATAAAGTAACTTGGAAAGTAAGGAAAGCGATAGAAAATTAACAATGTGATAAAAAGAGTAACAAGGTAATATACCGTATATAATAAATTTATATAATATAATAAAATATAATATATAATATATAACATACCGTATATATAATATACCGTATATAATATACTGTATATAATAAAAGCAACATAAAAAACCTGCTCATTTAATGAGAAATAACATTATGGAGTTGTTAGAGTTTATGTTTACCCTGAGGGGAGGTCTTAGTTGATTTGGTTGAGAGAAAGTTCAATTTGTGTCTGGAAAGGCTTTCATAAATAACCAGGTTTTGAGTCTTTTTCTGAATGTAGGAAGGCAGGGTTCCTGTCTCAGTTCTGGTGGGATGGAGTTCCACAAGGTAGGTCCTGCTGCAGAGAAAGCCCTGTCTCTGAGCGTTGTATGGTGAAAGGTTTTGGCAGGTGGAACCTGTAGTGAATCTCTGTATGACTCTCTGATAGGTCTGGTAGAGGTATGTTTTTTAAATGGTATTTGGAGGTTAAGCGGAGAGAGTTGATGGAATGCTTTGTAGATGATGGTGATGGACTTGTATAAGATTCTATAGTGCACTGGCAGCCAATGTAGGTCTTTGAGAATCGGAGATATGTGTTCTCTTCTTCTTGTGTTTGTCAAAATTCTGGCCGCCGTGTTCTGAACCATCTGGAGAGGTTTAGTATGAGAAGATGGGAGACCTAATAGAATGGAATTACAATAATCTAACTTAGAGAAGATTATTGATTGCAGAACTGTTCTGTAGTCGTGGAAATGGAAAAGTGGTTTAATTCTTTTTAAGACGTGCAGTTTATGAAAGCAGTCTTTAGTGGTTTGATTAATGAAAGATTTAAGATTTAGCCGATTATCAATGATGGCTCCTAGGTCTCTTACGTGTGATGTTTGAAAGCCGGATGGAGGATTTGCGGTGAGATAACTGTTTTCGGGGGAAATTATGATGAGTTCAGTTTTTGCAGAATTTAAGATTAGATTTAGACTGGAGAGGAGGTTGTCAATATTTTGAAGGCAATTTTCCCAGATTTTAATAGTTTTAATAAAGGATTCTTTGATAGGGATGACAATCTGGACGTCATCTGCGTATAGAAAGTATTTGAGGTTCAGATTGGTTAATAGTTGACATAGGGGTAAGAGGTAAATATTGAAGAGCGTGGGGGAAAGAGAGGAGCCCTGAGGAACTCCCAGAGTGGAAGGATAGAACTGTGATTCTTTGTTATGTATTTTGACTTTATATCCTCTGTTTCCCAGGAATGATTTGAACCAGTCTAGTGCAGAGCCTGTTATTCCGATGTTCGCTAGTTGATTTATGAGATGGGAGTGATTCACGGTATCAAAGGCTGCCGATAGGTCAAGGAGTATCAGCAGGTAGGCGTGACCTTTGTCAAGGCCCATGATGAGGTAATCTGTCAGAGATATGAGAAGTGATTCTGTACTTAAGGATTTCCGGAAGCCGTATTGAGTGGGGAATAAAATCTTGTGATCATCGAGGTATTCAGATAATCTGGTGTTGACTAATTTTTCCGTAACCTTAGCTATAAAAGGGAGGTTGGAGATTGGGCGGAAGTTGGAGGGCTCTTTAGGATTTAGATTAGGTTTTTTTAGTAAAGGTTTGATAGAGGCAATTTTCAGGTCATCTGGATAAACTCCTTGGGCTAAGGAACAATTGATGATGTCAGTCAAGGTTTTGGCGATGGTATCAGGTATTAGCAGCAGAAGTTTGGAAGGGATATGGTCAAATGGGTGAGATGAGGGTTTCATTTTCTTCAATATTAGCATGGTCTCAGATGTTGCAATGGGTTCGAAGGCTTGTATAGCAGTGTCTTTGCAGTGATGGTGGTATGTGTTGAATGGAGCTAGGGTATTCGGTTTTAGTAGAGATTGCAGGTTGGAGATTTTGTTACTGAAGTAGATGGCTAGCTCCTCAGCTTTTTTGTGCGCTTGGTTGAGAGGAATGTCGAAGGAGTTGACTTGTGTTAAGTTCGAGACGTAAGTGAAGAGGGCTTTTGAATCGAAGATGAGGTGGTGTATCTTGTGAGCATAGTAGTCCCTTTTTGTTTTTAACGTGGTGCTCTTGTATGTATGAAGCGCGAGTTTGTAGGCTGATAGGGAGGTCGGAGATGGTACTTTGCGCCATTTATTTTCTTTTTGTCTAAGGGAATGTTTGAGTTTTTGCAATTGTTCGTTAAACCAGGGTTGTCTTCTGGATGCATTATGTTTAGGTTTTTTTGTTGCCAGAGGGCAGAGTTTATTTGCTGCCGATACTGTGATGTTAGACCATGATTTGAGAGCAGAGTTAGGCGTGGAGATGTCTATATGAGGGAGTTCTGGGACAAGGTGTTCGTGAAGTTCATTTGAAGAACAAAGGTTTCTATAAGAAAATTGAGGTTGAGGATCGTGTTTGATGCTTGATTGATCCAGCGAAAATGTGGTAGAGATTAGTGCATGGTCTGACCAGGGGACTGATTGGCATATGGGTGGTGCGGAGTGTGAGATGCCTGAGTTTACAAAAATGAGATCCAAAGTGTGTCCTGCTCTGTGTGTGGGATTGTTGATTAACTGTTTGAATCCCATGGCAGTCATGGCGTTTAGGAAGGTTTCACAGTTTGTAGAGGGAGAGGGGTCGTCAACATGTAAGTTAAAATCTCCCAAAATGATGGCTGGAGACTCAAGGTTTATGTTAGTAGCTATAATTTCTAAGATGGGAGAGGTGTCTGAATCCAGAAGTCCCGGAGGGGCGTAAACTAGACTGATTTGTAGCAAGTCTGATTTGAAAAAGCCGGCTTCAATTTTTGTAGGAGAGTGTACTGGGAATTGAGTAAGTCTCAGCTCTTTTTTGGCTGCAAGGAGAATACCCCCACCCTTTTTTTTCTGTCTGGGAATAGAAAAGAAATCATGGGTTTCAGTTGGCAATTGGTTTATTAGTGCGGTGTCCGTATGTTTTAGCCATGTTTCCGTTATTGCGCAGAGGTCGGGTTTCATGTCCAGTAGAAGGTCATTGAGTATTATTGTTTTTTTGGTAAGAGATTGAGCGTTGAATAAAATCAGAGAAAAAAGAGCTAGGCCTAGTGTCTGTGTGAGGGGGGAAATCATGATAGGAATGAGTGATTTATAGGTAGGTGGACGTGAAATCATAGACGTATTTCTTATGAAAAATGACCTTTGTTGGAGAATTGGAATAGGGAGGCCAATATGCATAGTGGCTTGTGGTCGCAGGAAAGCTGGTTAATTTGTCCGAGAGGAGGATTGTCTGTACAGTTTGATGAATATTGAAAGAGTGCTGAATCCTCGAGTGTTGGATGTGGAAAGGATGAGCGCTGGATGATTGCTGGTGTGGATGGATGAGCGCTGGATGATTGCTGGTGTGGAAGGATGAGCGCTGGATGATTGTCAGTCTAGTACAGGAGTGCTTGGAGTTACAACAAGTGGCGATGCTGAGAGAAGATGGTAAGCGTTAATATTGGAGTCTCACCCTGACCTCACCAAGGGGCTCACTAGAACCCGCTCTCTCATAGGTGAGCCGTGCAGAAGTTAGGCGAGCGCTTTCGAAGTTAAATTGCGCAGAACAGAAAGAAAGATCACTTTAAAGTAAAAGAAAAGCCAACAGAAGAGATATAAGAGAGGTGCCTTTTCTCTATTCACACATGAGAATCCATGAACCATGTCTCCGTGACAGCAGCAACGTCCAAGTCCGCCTCCACCATTAAGACCTGTAGGTCTGGGATTTTATTGCTCAAATTGCAAACATTTGTAGTCATAGCTTTCCAATTTTTCTCCCTTGCTATATTGGACTTCCTAGGAACCTTTTCTGTTTTTTTGAGCTGAAAGATTTTATTTTCATTTCACATGTCCTTCACAGGTCTTATTCTGCCAGAACCTACTGTTATTCAATTGATTCTGGGTTTTTGATTCCTGGATGTCTGATAACTCTGTGTGAGTGGGGGTTGAGGTACAGGTTGCTGTAAACTTGGGGAAGGTGGGTGCCTGCTTGTCACATGTCTAGTTCAATCAGAGCCCACTGTAAACCATTTTTCCCTGGGATTCCATAACCACTGTGGGAGATGGGTGACAAATGATAGATATTTTAAGGAAGGGGAGGTTAATTAAAACCTGGCCAATTGCTCCCTTAGATGGATCAGCTCCATTTTAATTTTAGACAGTTGAAGGCAAAAGGGACAACCCTTGGTTCTCCAAATGATAGGCCTTGGGACATAAGCACCACAATTGTTGCATTGAATTAAAGCCATTATCTGTGATTAATTAAAATCCTAAAGATAAGGTAAGCTACGGTTAGTCCCTAGCAAATATTTTTAATAGGTATTTGAACTAAGAACTAAAAGTATTAGTGTTATCCAGTAAAGATTAATAGGTAGAATATGCAAACCAATTTTTACAAGCAATATGACAGTATAAGTTATTAATATCTGGGGATGAGGTAATTAAAGCTAATTATCTAGGAGACCAGGGAAAAGTATAAATGAAAGTAAAGCCAGGGGTGGGTGGAGAGAGGGGCAGGAAGGGAGGGAAATAAACAATGGCTAGGAGGACTGTCTATCCTTTTTTAATTCTTAGCCCCAGAAAGCAGACAAAATAATTCTATTTCAGATATCATTTTCAAATCTGCCCTTTTCTAACAGAGAAGGCACAATCTTTTGCTAATATAAATCCCTATTACATTAAGCACAGGTAAATTACAAATAAAATTTAACTTAGCAGTTTAAGCAAGGCTTTGAGTCTTGAAGATTCCAGCTTTAAAAGACTCAGTTTCCCCAGCACATGAGACTGTGGCAAACCAAATCCAATTAGCCCCACCCCCACTAACAATGGCTAGGAGGACTGGCTATCCTTTTTTTAAATTCTTAGCCCCAAAAAGCAGACAAAATAGCACTCTTTCAGGTATCATTTTCAAATCTACCCCTTTCTAAAAGACAAGGCATAATCTTTTGCTAATATAAATCCCTATTACATTAAGCACAGGTAAATTAGAAATAAAATTCCACTTAGCAGTTTCAGCAAGGCTTTGAGTCATGAAGATCCCAGCTCTAAAAGACTCAGTTTCCCTAGCAGATGAGACTGTGGCAAACCAAATCCAATTAGCCCCACCCCCACTAACTTAGGAACTATTTCTTTACAGAGAGGGTAGTGGATGGATGGAACAACCTCTCAGTGGAGGTGGTGGAAACTAAAGAACATATGGGATAAACACAGGAAATCTCTGAGGCAGTGATGGGAATTCTAAAGCTGAATTAGTTGGGAGGATGGGCAGACTAGATAGGCCATATGGTCTTTTTTCTATTGTCATGTTTCTATGTTTCTTAAACAAAATAGTATACACTAAGGTGTCCATATTCAAAGGTATTTAGCCAAATAACTTGTGAGTTATTCAGCTAAATGCTAACTTTTAGATTATGTGGGTACTTATCCAGCCAAAATGTAATATTTTGGGTATACTTATCCAGCTAAAATTTTGCTGGATAAGATAGGGGCATTCCAAGGTGGATTTAAGTTTTATTTGTATGTTTTTATATACCGAAGTTTAGCGATGGCCTTCACTCCGGTTTACAGGTATAACAACAGTTTACATAAAAGATCAATGGTTTACATTCATAATTGTGGGAGGTGGCGAAGGCCTTCACTCCGAAAAACAATTAGAAAACATAGGTTTATAAGAATGGGCCTGCGGATTACAAAGTAATTGTGGGAGGGGTTAAAACAAGAGAATATATGAACCAATGTATAAAACAAGATAATATATGAACTATCATACTCTGTATGTTAATACAGCAGGGTATTGTCATGGTATTTATGTCATCTAGTATTAGTGGTTTCACAGCGCGGTAATGCCTCATGTTGAGTATAATTTACTATTGAGTAACTGCAATTGTACGTAATAGGCTCAACTGGGTATGATACTAGGTATACAGGTTGGCTAAGTATACAGGTTGGGATAGTCATGTATATTCGATGATGCAGCTATGCATCAGACAACAACCAACAAGGACTGAATTGCACAGGCTGGGTAAACAAAAAAGAGTGGCAGTAGCTTGCTTATTGCGGTAGTTACTACCCCGAATCAATTAAGCCTCATACTTCACTTGGAATACATATCCAGTGCAGTTCACTGCTTCAATGGCAGGGGGAATGAAGAAAAGAGGATTTATATTCAGACAACAACCATCAAGGACTGAATTGCAAAGGCTGGGTAAACAAATAAGAGTGGGAGTAGCTTGCTTATTGCGGCAGTTACTACCCCCAACCAATTAAGTTAGATACTTTACTTTGATGCAGCTCCAGCACTGCTCTCCTCATCAATGGCAGGGGGGAAGGAAATTGGAACCAAAAAGTTACCAATAAGGGCCAAGAGTAACAGATATGAGAAAAATAAGTGTGAAAGCTTGCTGGGCAGACTGGATGGACCATTTGGTCTTCTTCTGCCATCATTTATATGTTTCTATGTTTCTATGAATATTCCACCACAGTTAGCCAGATAAGTTTATCTGGTTAACTTTGCTGGCTGGACAGCAACTGAAAATGACCCCATTGTTAAGGGCATAGTTTTAGTTTAGCACATGTTTCATTTTTAGTGTGTCTATTTTGTTTTTAGGGCATGCTATTTTCAAATAATGCATGATAAAAGAAAATGAAACTAGCAAAACAAAACAAAAAATATAAGAAGAGAAAAAAATGAAAATGTTTTCTCTGTACATCCTTATTAGTCAGCTTTTATTTGAGTACAATAAGGGTTATGGCTTATACTTGCATGCAGTCTACTTCAGATTTTCAAAGAGCCTTTGCACTTCCATTTACTGGACAAGTGCATGCACATGAGAAAGGAAAATTTTGGAGGCATAATTGAAAGCCTATGCTTATGTTGCATTTTCAGTATGTAACATGCATATGTATTATCTCCAGTGTTTACAGACATTTGTGCCAGTCATTCAACCATCTAAGATTTGCATTACCTGAAAATGTAGTTGTATCAGAAGTCTTTTGGTCAATTGGAAAAGTCTTTAGCAGGACATGTGTCTTTACTGCTGGGATCCTCTGTCATGTCTTCAGTTCTAAGCATTCCCTTTTGCCTTTGCAATGTTCTTCTTCTTCCTGGTTTGTGTTACAGTGCTGATGGTTTATACTAGGGATGTGAATCGTTTTTTGACGATTTAAAATATCATCTGATATATTTTAAATCGTCAAAAATCGTTAGAGCCGCGATACAATAACAATTCCCCCGATTTATCGTCAAAAAATCGTAAATCGGGAAAAGGGGGAGGGCGGGAAAACCGGCACACTAAAACAACCCTAAAACCCACCCCGACCCTTTAAAATAAATCCCCCACCCTCCCGAACCCCCCCAAAATGCCTTAAATTACCTGGGGTCCAGAGGAAGGGTCCCGGTGTGATCTTTTACTCTCGGACCTCCGTGCGTTGTAGAAATGGCGCCGGTGCTACCTTTGACCTGTCATATGATAGGTCAAAGGTAGCGCCGGCGCCATTTTGTTTTTTTGTCCCCCGACGTCAGGAGCATAGGAGATCACTCCCGGACCCCCGCTGGACCCCCAGGGACTTTTGGCCAACTTGGGGGGGCCTCCTGACCCCCACAAGACTTGCCAAAAGTCCAGCGGGGGTCCGGAACGATCTCCTACCGCGAATCGTTTTTCCGTACGGAAAAATGATTCGACTGCAGGAGGTCATTCTGGACCCCCGCTGGACCCCCAGGGACTTTTGGCCAACTTGGGGGGGCCTCCTGACCCCCACAAGACTTGCCAAAAGTCCAGCGGGGGTCCGGAACGACCTCCTGCAGTCGAATTGTTTTTCCGTACGGAAAAACAATTCGAGGTAGGAGATCACTCCCGGACCCCCGCTGGACTTTTGGCAAGTCTTGTAGGGGTCAGGAGGCCCCCCCAAGCTGGCCAAAAGTCCCTGGGGGTCCAGCGGGGGTCCGGGAGCGATCTCCTATGCTCCTGACGTCGGGGGACAAAAAAACAAAATGGCGCCGGCGCTACCTTTGACCTATCATATGACAGGTCAAAGGTAGCACCGGCGCCATTTCTACAACGCACGGAGGTCCGAGAGTAAAAGATCATACCGGGACCCTTCCTCTGGACCCCAGGTAATTTAAGGCATTTTGGGGGGGGGGTTCGGGAGGGTGGGGGATTTATTTTAAAGGGTCAGGGTGGGTTTTAGGGTTGTTTTAGTGTGCCGGTTTTCCCGCCCTCCACCTTCCCCTCCCCCCCACTGGACCTCAGGTAATTTAAGGCATTTTGGGGGGATTCGGGAGGGTGGGGGATTTATTTTAAAGGGTCGGGGTGGGTTTTAGGGATGTTTTAGTGTGCCGGTTTTCGATTTACACGATTTACACGATATTTAAAAAACCCAAACTGCGACGATCCGATTCCCTCCCCCTCCCAGCCGAAATCGATCGTTAAGACGATCGATCACACGATTCACATCTCTAGTTTATACATAGTCATCATAGCAGAGCTTAGCTTGTCATCATTGATATCTAGTTCATGACTGGCTACCCTTTGATTGCTAGGTAGCTCTAGCCAGTTCTTATGGCCACATCTTCTAGATACATGATTAGCTTATCTGACCTTAGTGGATGCTTAGCTATGTCAGGATGTGTTGTCAAGCTCTGATTGGCCCAGTCATTGCCAGGCCTTCTAACTGTAGTGGGACCTCAGTTTGGGCAGTGTACTGCATCCTCTGGCAGGGTGGAAGCTTAACTTTCTGGGCTCTTATCATGGACATGTCAATGGAGTCTTTAATTCAGTCCCAAACCTTTATTCCTTTTTGTTGCACACGGGGGCCTTCAGAAGGGGCCAAAAGAGATACTATGGATAATAAAGGAAAATGCAAGCACACTCTCCACTCACAGTTAATATTCCAAAGGAAAGAAAAAGTTTCTGAGTATAAATTGGTTTTCAACAAAAAGTGTACTTTAGAAATAAAAATCCAGGCAAAAATTTTAAAGATCAAAACAACATGAGAAAAAAAAAATCAGTGTGAGAAAAATCCTGGTCTTCTTATTCATGCCTCTCCTCCATGCAATTCTTCTCTACCCTGTACTTGCATTCAAATTGCTGGAAGAAGGTGGCAAAACCCCTTGTTCTCAAAACTCTGAAAAAACTCTGTTACAAAATGTCTTCAAAAACAGCTTTTCAGAACCATTCAAAAATAGCATAGAAGTCACAGCCCATTGTCTCTGGTCATGGGGAAGGCAACCTCCTATAGTGGTCACTACATACTGTTAATTCATCGTGAGCAGGCAACCACCAGCAAAATTATAAAAAAAAATCTTCCACTCTTCATCTTCGCTATTGACTCTAAACAAAGGCAAAAAGAATCAAAGCCAGCCCTTTCAGAAGCCAGGGGGAATCCCTCCTGTCAGGAACTGGTTCCACTCAAAATCCCCAAAGTTGCAAAAATCTTCAAAACTCTAAATGCCTATCTGGGTCTACTCTTCACAGAAGCTAAGAAAAACCTTCTTCTTCTGGTCAGTCCACCTGGGGATGGCTAGGACTTCCTTTTCACTCCACTACTCACCTTCCCTCTAATTCCTGAGCATGCTCCATGGACATTTCTAGCAAATTGAAACCTCTCTCAAGGACTTAAAAATTGAAAAACCATCTCCTACTATCTAGGATAGAAAAACCTAGGAGAAAACTTAGTGACAGGCAAAGCCAGGTCAATTATGGTTATTATGACCTTTTCAGCAATGGTACTTTCCAGACACTATGCTGAATTCTGTTCAACAATGGTTCTTGTCAGATATCACTGCCATGGTTCTATCTATGACATACTGTTTCCTGAATAATTTAGGATGACCTCTGACCCAGCTAAACTTAGATCTGCCTAATGTGTTCATGTTCATCTCCCACCCCCTTTTGTTTTGATGTTATGCATGTGTCTGTTTCCTCTCTGTTAGTAGCAGAGACAGGAAATGTTTGTGGTTGCCTAGACTGCAGAAAAAAATATTGTCTAACGTGACTATTACATTTCAACTAAAAGTGACCCTTACTGACCATTTGCATCAGTACTTATCTGAAGTGGACTGCGGAGAGGTATAAATCAGGCGGAGCCAGTCCTAGTCCTGAAGTCAGAGCTTCCTGGCTTTTTTCTTGAGGTTCGCTCTTAGGCATATAGCTATATCACCAGATAGTCCTAGCACTGGAGGAGAGCCTGCCAGGAGTTAGACATCAGACACCTCTGCCTCCCACCATTGCAAACAGGTAGCCTTCCTCTGGCATGAACAGCTAGGTGAGGAGGAGCAGGTCACGTCTTGCAAAATTCTGCTTTCTAGCCCAGAATGCCATTGTAGTAAAAGCCCTATTTTGCAAATGAACATGTTTGAATGCTTTCACGGAAGGCAATTGAAGCTGTGATTTTAAACTAGATCTTAACTCCCACTCACCTCTTTGAATCTAACTGCTTAACTGAGGTCAGATTCAATGGTATGGAACCTTGTGCTCTCTATGCACAGGAACCAGAAAGAGCGTGTTAACAAAGTATGCATGTAAAAAAAATCAAGCTGTGCGAACTATGTAGGCACATATGTCTAGAAAGCTTGTGCATTTGTGGGCGGAGACAGTCAGATTGTGAGAACAATGCAACCCACTCCTCGCCAGTTTTAAAATCTGGCGTAAATTTTAGGAGCCTGTGAGAATGCAGGTACCTTCCAATTTAGGGGCACTATTGAACTCCTCATGTACAGCCAAGACATACACTAAATCAAAGACTGCGAATAAAATCATGGAATTTGTCAAATCTTTTAAAAGCTTGCCAATTCGTGCACTCATTGAAACACTGCAAAAAAATAAGACAAAATGATGCAAACGTTCATTTGTAATATTTTTTCAAACTGAAATTAATAACATGATGCTCACACTGAAGTACATTTTCAAGAGTTAACGAGCGTGCATAATTCCAAAGGTCAATTCTGCTTAATTGTAGGTGTGCAATTTTAGCTGCATAACAAACCAAAATTCAGGTTGAATCTATGTAGGCTCATTGCGTTTGAACATTGATTGTGTTTGTTTGGGCTGAAACGTATGTGTAGACTTTTGCAAACAGGTGGCCTGTTGAGAATTTACTGATTTCAGCTATCATTCTATCTTGACCTGGTTCAAATCTGCCAGACTTTTTTTTTGATAAAGAAAAATATATTTTTCAAGGATTGATCCAGATTTATGTGCATCTATTCACTACTAGGCATGGCCTACTGCTTAGATCAATAAAACTAGGAATGAGGAAAACCAGTATTTGAATCCCACTCCCTCTCCCCGCCCCCAGTGTTTCTTTTGACCTTGGGAAAATCAACTTATTTCCTATTGCCTCAGGTAGTAACTGATTTTAAGCTCTTTGGGGCAAGGACTTATCATCCCTAAATACTGATCATCATTGCACAATGCTGTGCATATCTAGAAGCAGTATAAAAATGATCAGCATGATTATTTAGATTATTATTATTATTATTCATTACTGATTATATGACCTCTCCTATACGAGTGTGGTTTAGGCTTGATTTTTAATTTGAACTGGTTCATTCATTCTTAGTACCATGATAGGCATGATTCTTGTGTTTTAAAACTTTGTGAGGCTTCAAGAAATGCAATGTGGGAAAAGTTGTGAATGCTGCCCAGCACTACCAGCCTCAGGGGGTGATGCATCAAGCCATGGTAGTGCTCTAACACGTGCAATATCGTGTATATCGTGCAATATTGCCGCAATAGAGCACTATTGCAGCGATATTGTGTGATATACGCAATATTTTGCATCTTCCCATCCAGATTCCCTCCCCTATTACAATGATTTTCTTTGCATGTGATTTGCATGCATAAATAATGCAAATGCATGCAAAGAAGGTCATTACTAGTCAGTTTGATGAAAATATTTTATGGCAGCCGACTGAGGTGGTCAGTTGAGATAAAATAACAACACCTATTTGAAATGTGTTAGAAGTGAGGTGGGAGGCCTGGGACCCTAACGCAGGTCGCGAGGCTCCCGCTGTACATTTGAAGCGGCAGGGCAAAAAAATTGCAGTGATGACCCTGGCCCCCTTCCCCCCCTCCCCAAAGTTAAAACATAAAATGTGGCCCCAGCCAACCACTGCCATATCACCAGCCTCCCACCCCACAAATGACAGAGATACCCCCTCTGAAAGTCCATACCCCCATCCCACACCCCCAAGTGACAAAGATTCCCCCTGAAAGTGAAAAATAACAAAAATGGGTCCCAGGCCTGTCCCCTCTTCCCACCCTCCTGCATCCCCCTGAACCTTTAAAAACATCCAGTGTAGGGGCCAGGTACATGGCCCAAGGTCCGATCCCCGGACCTTACCCCATTTTGGAAAATGTGGCTGATTTGGCTGAGTGCTAGGGTGCATCCACCCCTACACTGGATCCTTTTAAAGGTTCAGAGGGATGCGGGAGGGGAGTCAGAGTGGAGACCTGGGTTTGGGACCCTTTTTTGTTTTGTTTTTAGTTTTGGGGGGGATCTCTCTGTCACTTGGCAGTTTTGGACTTTCAGGGGAAATTTCTGTCACTTGGGAGGTGGGGATATGGACTTTCGGGGGAGATCTCTGATATTTGGGGGGTGGGGGATGTGGCAGGAGGGGACTGGGGCCACATTTTGCTTTAGTTTTGGGGAGGGGAAAAGGGGCCGGGGCCATCGCTGCATGATGGCCCTGGGTTGAGAAGGGGATTAGCACTGACCCCGCTCAACCTCCCCATTTGCACGTACCTTTTTTTTTGGGGGGGGGGGCAGTGGCCTTTTAAGGTGATAGTGGTCCTCTGAGGTTGGGGCTGCTCACCGTATTCTTTCGCCCCATGGCGTTTGGCCCTGAGACAAAAGAATGCACCATACAGTCGTAATGCTTTTTCGGGGAAGGGGGCCCCGCTATCACGGTGACGCCGTCCAGCAATAGTGGGACCCCCTTCCATGAAAAAACATTGCAGGTTAGTGCATCCAGGGGTAAGAGGATTCATTGAGGAGGACAACAGTTGTCCTACAGACAGAGGAGAAAAGGTCCATAGAGATTGTTCTCTAAGAAAGCAAGCAGAAAGGACATTAAGCACCCTTGGTTTAGTGAAGAACAAGAAGTACCAGGTGACCTTATTCTTATTCCAATGTATTAGGATCAGTATTGGTTCATACTTCTTCACAAAATTTCATTCGCCAGGTAAGAAAAGTCTAAGAATCTTTTTATTCTGCGGGAAGAAATGGAAGGCAGATAGGCATAGTCCTGCCTGATGCACATAACATGGATTTGAGCAGGCATGTAAGGTTCCTGGCCATCATCTCCCCCCTCCCCTTCTCCCCCCCTCCCCTTCCATTCACTCTCTTCATTGTGTTGAAGAAGGGAGGGCTTGTCTGCCCAGTGTCTTGCACCCATTGCTCGCACCCTTACTCAATACCTAGATCCACTAAGCCATGATGCTCTTTTGTGGGAGGGGGTGTCACTGTGATGGTTGGGCCCCTATGCCAAAAAAAATACATCGCAGCTCTAGGGCACGTTCTTTCATCTCACAGTCAAACACCGCAGGACAAAAGAACGTGGCGAGTGGCCCTTTAGGTGTGATGGCGGCCCCATCCTCAAGGAACTGCTATTGCCTTAAGGGCCATCCGCTTAAAAAGATGCCAGTAAAAAGTAACAGCTGAGCAGGTGTTAGGACTGACACCCAACTCAATCCGAGGTCGCCACTTGAGGCAGCTCCAACTCCTCAAAGTAAAAAAAAACAATTGTCATTACATGCACAGCGTCAGCCCCCTCCACAAAGGTTAAAATCAAAAGCATAGTGGTTCAGGTTGCCCCCCACCCAATATTACATTAAAGTTGTTGGGATATAGTGCTCCCCACAGCCACCTCCCCTCCCCTCCCATATGTATTAAAAAAAAGTAAATGGAGGCTCATTGGGGGACCCCCCTCCTTCTCCTTCCCCTCCCCCTCCCCCCAAGGTATCAAAAAAGTAATTGGGGTTCAGGGAGGCCCCAGCACCCCAGGCACCCCATTCCCATTCCCATTCCCATTCCCTATCCCATATCCTTGAACCCTAAACAATAGAAAATGATGGTCCCATGATGGGGCTGGGGTGTCCCCTAGCACTTGGCCCAGTTGCCACCATATGGCCATAGGTCCAATTCCCAGACCTTGCTCCAGTCACAAGACAGGGGCAGGGGCAGGTCAGCACCAGTTTGAAAAATAACATTGACTGGGATGGGTTCTAGGAGGTGCCCATCCCTATCGTGGAACCTTCCTCTATTTTTTAAGGTTTGGAGGGTGCAGGGGGGTGCCTGAGGGTGCGGGGTGGGGGGGGGGGACCTCCATAAATCCCAATGACTTTTTTGGTACCTTTGAGGGAAAGGGGGTGGGGGATGTGAGGGAGAGTAAGAGGGTTCCCCCCCACTGAACCCCCAATAACTTTTTTTGATATCTTTACGGAGGGGAGGGTTCCTGAGGTCACTATACCCCAGTGATTTTGATTTAATTTTGGAGTGTGGGGCATCCTGGACCACTATTCTTTTTATTTAAATCTTTGTGGGGAGCAGTCGCCACGCATGTAATGGAGACCTTTTTTTTAAATTTTGAGATGTCGAAGCTGCTTCAAGTGGCGGCCCTGGGTTGAGCAAGGAGTGAACCCTGACCCCTGGCTCAACTTTTCTTTTTGTCGCTGCAATTTTTTTTCTGGTCATTTTAAATGTAATGCAGGAGCCTTGGGATCTGCATTAGGGTCTCAGGGCTCTAATGTTACCAAAACAAATTTGGAAAAGGTGTTATCTTATTGCGGCTGACCACTTTCTTGGTTGACTGTGATAAAATATTAGCATCAAATTGCCGGTAATGAGCTCTTTACATATATTTGCATGAAAATGACATGCAAAGAAGTTTATTGTAATAGGGGAGGCAACAAGGGGGCATGCATAATACAGTGTATATCGAGCGATATAACTGCGATAATGCTCTATCACACGATATACAGTGTATATTGCACGATATATGCTGTTTAACACATATTAGAGAACTTCCTCAGCTTGATGCATCACCCATTTAATATGAAATGATTCCCTTGTAGCCCTGCAATACTTTGTGTTGACTTGAATAAAGCAGGGGGCTGGTAGATGGGGTGAATGAGTTATTTATATTTTATTGCTCCTGCTTACCTTCTCAGCTGTTTCCCCTCTCTCCCTCCCTTGTTTCATCAAGATTCTTGTTTTTTTTATCATTGTCTGTGCTGTTGTCACAGTTGGTACAAGAGTTGAGCTATTGAGTTGGCTAATGCACTGGTGATGGTGGGTGGGGATATGGCAGGGAGCGATTTGGTGGCAAAGGTCTGCTGATGGTGCTTTGGAAGCCAGGGTTGGATTTGCAGGCCCCGCTTGGGTTGTGGCGTGGATTGCCCCCTTGTGTTGGATTTCAATGCTTTGTTTGAGCTCGGGTTGATTTTGACGGATGTCAATAAGCGGCGGGACTTGTTAAACCTTTGGCTGGTTTGTTTGTGGGTGGTGATGTGTGTGTGTGTGGAGGAAGCTTGGAGGGCTTACCGGATGTTGGATAATCCCATATACCTATGTTATAGAGCTAAAACATTTTTGTGAAGCAAGAGAGAAGAAACAATATCAGAAGTCATTGGATTCCCAGATATAAAGGATACAAGTAGAGAGACCATATTACGCTAACACTTATAGAGCTACATTGGCTACCAATTAAATCGACAATCTTATACAAAACCTTATCCCTCATTCATAAATGCATCATAAATGAGAACACCCACTGGATCAACCCTCCACTCATACCACGTACCTCCACAAGACCTACTCGTTCCACCCATCAAGGAACGCTCTGCCCCTCTTCGATCAAATCCACCAAACTCACCTACACAACAAAAAGAGCATTTTGTCTCGCTGGCCCCACCCTATGGAACTCCATGCCTCCAGACTTACGTACTGAAACCTCCACCCCTAAATTTAAAAAAAACCCTAAAAACTTGGCTGTTTCTACAGGCCTTTCCCCCAAATACCCCTCATTATTTATCCTTTTTTTTTTTTTTTTAAATCTTTTACTCTCTCCCACCTGTTACTATTGGCTTCCAGTATCCTCCAGCCCTAATTCCCCTCCACCCCACCACCAATGTAGAGAGCAGCGCCGGATCTGCATCCAAGTGAACATCCAGCTCAATTAGGGGTAGCAACCGCTTCAATAAGCAGGCCACACCCCTGCCCCATACTCTTACCCACCCCTGTTTTGTTTTTTTTTTGGAGATGGCAGCCCTCCATCCTTCCGCTCCGTGAAGGTGGAACACCAACCACTGGCATCCGCTCCGTGAATGCCTCTGTGGCTATTGCCGCTCCGTGCAGTGTTTTGCTGCCTCCTCTTTATTCACGTCCTCTAGACTTGATGGATCCACAGTGTTTATCCCACGCCCCTTTGAAGTCCTTCACAGTTTTAGACCCATATCGGTTTACATAAAATTTAAACAGCATCACCGTAACAACAGGCATAGCCTTTACAAAGAACAAAAAACTGTAGCAACAGGCTGAATACAGATTAACTAGGTACAATATTTTGAAGTACAGATTAACAAGATACAATGTTTTTGAAGGGATATCTCGGAAAAGGATTTAAGAGTATTTAAAGGGAGAAGCTCGGTTATTAAGTTAACAATAAGCTAGAGGACAAGGCCAGGAAAAACTGGATATACAGGCAAATATTTACAAAAAATTCAAAAGTATCTGGTATCAGTATCAGATACTTTTGAATTTTTTGTAAATATTTGCCTGTATATCCAGTTTTTCCTGGCCTTGTCCTCTAGCTTATTGTTAACTTAATAACCGAGCTTCTCCCTTTAAATACTCTTAAATCCTTTTCCGAGATATCCCTTCAAAAACATTGTATCTTGTTAATCTGTACTTCAAAATATTGTACCTAGTTAATCTGTATTCAGCCTGTTGCTACAGTTTTTTGTTCTTTGTAAAGGCTATGCCTGTTGTTACGGTGATGCTGTTTAAATTTTATGTAAACCGATATGGGTCTAAAACTGTGAAGGACTTCAAAGGGACTTGATGGATCCACAGTGTTTATCCCACGCCCCTTTGAAGTCCTTCACAGTTTTAGACCCATATCGGTTTACATAAAATTTAAACAGCATCACCGTAACAACAGGCATAGCCTTTACAAAGAACAAAAAACTGTAGCAACAGGCTGAATACAGATTAACTAGGTACAATATTTTGAAGTACAGATTAACAAGATACAATGTTTTTGAAGGGATATCTCGGAAAAGGATTTAAGAGTATTTAAAGGGAGAAGCTCGGTTATTAAGTTAACAATAAGCTAGAGGACAAGGCCAGGAAAAACTGGATATACAGGCAAATATTTACAAAAAATTCAAAAGTATCTGGTATCATATCAGATACTTTTGAATTTTTTGTAAATATTTGCCTGTATATCCAGTTTTTCCTGGCCTTGTCCTCTAGCTTATTGTTAACTTAATAACCGAGCTTCTCCCTTTAAATACTCTTAAATCCTTTTCCGAGATATCCCTTCAAAAACATTGTATCTTGTTAATCTGTACTTCAAAATATTGTACCTAGTTAATCTGTATTCAGCCTGTTGCTACAGTTTTTTGTTCTTTGTAAAGGCTATGCCTGTTGTTACGGTGATGCTGTTTAAATTTTATGTAAACCGATATGGGTCTAAAACTGTGAAGGACTTCAAAGGGGCGTGGGATAAACACTGTGGATCCATCAAGTCTAGAGGACGTGAATAAAGAGGAGGCAGCAAAACACTGCACGGAGCGGCAATAGCCACAGAGGCATTCACGGAGCGGATGCCAGTGGTTGGTGTTCCACCTTCACGGAGCGGAAGGATGGAGGGCTGCCATCTCCAAAAACAAAACAAAACAGGGGTGGGTAAGAGTATGGGGCAGGGGTGTGGCCTGCTTATTGAAGCGGTTGCTACCCCTAATTGAGCTGGATGTTCACTTGGATGCAGATCCGGCGCTGCTCTCTACATTGGTGGTGGGGTGGAGGGGAATTAGGGCTGGAGGATACTGGAAGCCAATAGTAACAGGTGGGAGAGAGTAAAAGATTTAAAAAAAAAAAAAAAAAGGATAAAGTGCGTAGCTTGCTGGGCAGACTGGATGGGCCGTTCAGTCTTCTTCTGCCATCATTTCAATGTTTCTATGATACGATGTGCAAACGGATGTCGGTATATAAAAATGCTAAAATAAACAAACAAACAAATAAATAAATAAATAAGTAGGGACATTTGTTTTCAGTTTTTATTTTATTTTTTCTTGGTAATTTATTAATGTTTATTATAACAAACAAAAATTGGAGAAAATCAGTGGAAACAAGTGACTCATTTTTCCCCCCACTCATTTTTTTGTTATAAGAAATACTGATATATTCTCAGGCAAAATAAAATAAAAACTGAAAACAAAGATCCCTAGGTATGTGTTAGATAAGTGATCCTTTCCTGGCTCCAGCAGACAAAATATGAAGAAGGCTTATGGACAAAAAAACTTGGAAGTTTACTGAACAAGTGATGCAAGAACATTTAACTGTCTGACATTGGTTTATTTCCTCCAAAAGAAAAATACAACGCCTTCTAGAGTCGCCCATGAGCCTATTTGCTAAGCATTTTTTCCATAGCACAAATACAGGGGAAAAACTCTTTAAATAGCCCTAAGTGAAAGGCTTATGAATTGATCAAAAAGAGAAAATTGTATAAATCTGTCCATGTGAAAGATTGGGCTGATTAGCTTTGGGGAAAAGTGGACTAAGGATTATGCAGGAAGCGCGCAAGTTCCAAGGGCTGTGATCACTTAAGCGTTGCCCTGTGAATGCACGTGCACTCTCCTTATCATTATTTTAGTGCCCCACAGGTTGCAAGCTTTATATGAAATGGGTCTCCATAGGTTGTTACAATAAAAATATCTCACACCCTAAAAAGACCCACACTGGTTGTTAATTCTTTTTTGACCTTCATGACGCTTATTGTGTCTTTCATTTGAAAAAAGAAAAAAAAAATTCTCCTTTAATATATTTCCCAGAATGGAAGTCAAATTTATTGGCATGATGTTACACAGTTCTGTTTTATAAATAAGTCAGTTTAATAGGTATCACATGAGCTATTTGCCAGTCCTCTGATACTTTACCTAAATTGAAGGATTCCATGAAAATCAACTGAAATTGAAAGCAAGGAGCAGCATGGAAAATCCAGCCAGTCCAGACTACATGCCAAAGTAATAATGGAAGAAATAAAATGAATAACAAAATGACATACAGGCTATTATATTTAAAGGCTGATGTTGTCTAAAACAAGTTAACCATAATTGTGGACTTAAATTAGTTGATTTTAGCCCACCTGGTCTCTTGATATTCCTATATTAGCTTAATATTACATAGTTTCAGTCACATATTTCTGAATGAAAATTATTGGACCCTGTTCTTGATAGGACCAAGTTTTTATTTTGGTATTTTTAAGGCCAATACCTATTAGAATAGAAATGGTAGTTTAGGGGGGTGGGGTCAAGATGGCTTTCTGCGCGGTCGCACTGTGCTCACTGCTCCAGCGTTTTTTCTCTTTGAAAGGAATTTCTAATATTTAAAATGCCTCCGAAACGCAAAGGGAAAGTTAGGAATTACCCCTCAATTCCAGCTCTTCCATCGGGGCAGAAGACGATCACGCAGTGTGTCAGCAAACCAGCTGTTTTGGAGCTGGAAGATCCGGCTGTCGGGTCACAGAGAGGAGAATGTGATCCAACCTTGGAAGAAGCTTCCCTCAGCCCGCTGGACGAAAGACTACCTCCGGCTGCGCGTGCGACCTTGAAGCCGCGGGGCAGTATCGTTGGAAGATCCTGCGCAGATCTCCATGAATAATGGAGAGAGCCCCTCCGGAGTTTTCGATCTGGGAAGAGAAGAAGACCAGACGAGCAGAGGAGGTGAGAGTCTGGGGGTTGGTGCCCCTTCCCGAAGGTGACTTAATTCCACAAAAAAAACAGAGGTAGTCACGTTAGATTTGTTGTGGAATCTAACGTCAGCCATGGCAAAGTCTTTTGTGGATTGTTCAACAAAAAGTAAATTTCTGTGTCACAACAGATAGATGTAATGAACAAGAACTTTGAAGTATACAAGAAGGAAGCTTCAGAAAAACTCCAAATTATTGAAAGTGATCTCAAACAAGTCAAAGAGATACAAACAGCTATTATACAGGACTGTGGAGCTATTAACAGGAAAATTGAAAATATTGAAAACACACTGAGGCATTTGAACTTGAGAGTATTAAACTTTCCTAGGGTGATTGGAGAAATTCCTTGGATAACTATAAAACTTTATTTTCTTGATGTATTAGAAATTTCCCCAGAGCAGACTCCACCCCTGGATAAATTTACTTTTTACCCATACATAACAACCAATAAATGCAAGTTGCTCCTAATGTTATAGAAAATCTAACAGGTTTCCTTGAGTCGTCCACCTATGAGATTGCCGAAAGAACAACTTTATTGATATTGTTCTTTAATGAGAAAGATTTGGGAGAAATAACGCAAGCTTATTTTAAGAAGATCAATGCTATGTTTATGGGATCACGAATTAGAATCTTTCCAGATTTAACAAAGGTGACACAGTTGAAAACAATTTTCTAGCTTTAAAACAGAATGCATTGGCAGTGGGAGCCTCTTTTATTCTAAGGTTCCCATGCAAATGTGCTGTAAAATATGAAAGGGATAACTATGTTTTTTTTCACCCTGAGCAGCTAAAAAGCTTTGTTGAGGCTAAAAAAGCGCTGCTGCAAATTGGCAGCAGTTAATGTAGTCCATTGAAGTTAACTGGTTTACAGGTGGCTTTTTGTCTGTTTTGTATGGCTTGTTTCCTTATTAATCTCCTTTAATTTGCATGTACACCCCTCCCCCCCCCCAAATACTTGGGGTCTAATGGGTTGCATAAATATTTGGATATATTATCGTGAATAATTATTTCCAATTGTATTGTTTTTATTTCCAATATGTTACACCATGTTTCATAACAAAGTGGATGCTTTGTATGTTATTGAAAAACTTAATAAAGAGAAAAAAAATAAATGGTAATTTAGATCCTTTTATGTGCCCATTTATTAAGAGATCACCTTCAGATGCAGCAGAATAGGGAAAAACTGTCTGCAACTCCGAATCCATATTCTCCAGTGAGTGGGAGGAATATGTGTATATGTGTGTGGGGGGGGGGGGGGGGGGGGGGGTGGGTGGTGGTGGTAGTGTTGGAAGTGGTGGCAGCTGGGGGACAGTGAAAGCTGCAAGGCTCAAGTGGATCACTAACCAGTCTCTTAATAAAAGAAGTCCACATAATGGGCATTCTTCCAAAACAAAATATACTTTACTGGAGAAAATAAATCAAGCAAAGCTATACAAAAATAAATGGAAAATACAGTCTGTGAGGCTTCAACAGTCCTTCAGAACATATAGACAAGTCTTCATGCCACTTGAAACTGGGACCTCCTCTTGTACCCAGTGGGGTAATTTCTCCTTTCAAACACCTCAGACACTTGGGAATCCTCTTTTTCCAATTGAAAAGTTTAGCCAAATAACTTATTGGTTTGTTCAGCCTCCCAGACAAGCTGTCCTGCCCCTGAAACCTAGGGACAAACACTTTCTAGAACATAAGAACATAAGAAAATGCCATACTGGGTCAGACCAAGGGTCCATCATCCTGTTTCCAACAGTGGCCAATCCAGGCCATAAGAACCTGGCAAGTACCCAAAAACTAAGTCTATTCCATGTTACCATTGCTAATGTCAATGGCTATTCTCTAAGTGAACTTAATACCGGGTAGCAGGTAATGGACTTCTCCTCCAAGAACTTATCCAATCCTTTTTTAAACACAGCTATACTAACTGCACTGACCACATCTTCTGGTAACAAATTCCAGAGTTTAATTGTGCGTTGAGTAAAAAAGAACTTTCTCCGATTAGTTTTAAATGTGCCCCATGCTAACTTCATGGAGTGCCCTCTAGTCTTTCTACTATCCGAAAAAGTAAATAACCGATTCACATCTACCCATTCTAGACCTCTCATGATTTTAAACACCTCTATCATATCCCCCCTCAGTCGTCTCTTCTCCAAGCTGAAAAGTCCTAACCTCTTTAGTCTTTCCTCATAGGGGAGTTGTTCCATTCCCCTTATCATTTTGGTATCCCTTCTCTGTACCTTCTCCATCGCAATTATATCTTTTTTGAGATGCGGCGACCAGAATTGTACACAGTATTCAAGGTGCGGTCTCACCATGGAGCGATACAGAGGCATTATGACATTTTCCGTTTTATTCACCATTCCCTTTCTAATAATTCCCAACATTCTGTTTGCTTTTTTGACTGCCGCAGCACACTGAACCAACGATTTCAATGTGTTATCCGCTATGACACCTAGATCTCTTTCTTGGGTTGCAGCACCTAATATGGAACCCAACATTGTGTAATTATAGCATGGGTTATTTTTCCCTATATGCATCACCTTGCACTTATCCACATTAAATTTCATCTGCCATTTGGATGCCCAATTTTCCAGTCTCACAAGGCCTTCCTGCAATTTATCACAGTCTGCTTGTGATTTAACTACTCTGAACAATTTTGTGTCATCTGCAAATTTGATTATCTCACTCGTTGTATTTCTTTCCAGATCATTTATAAATATATTGAAAAGTAAGGGTCCCAATACAGATCCCTGAGGCACTCCACTGTCCACTCCCTTCCACTGAGAAAATTGTCCATTTAATCCTACTCTCTGTTTCTTGTCTTTTAGCCAGTTTGCAATCCATGAAAGGACATCGCCACCTATCCCATGACTTTTTACTTTTCCTAGAAGCCTCTCATGAGGAACTTTGTCAAACACCTTCTGAAAATCCAAGTATACTATATCTACTGGTTCACCTTTAGCCACATGTTTATTAACGCCTTCAAAAAAGTAAAGCAGATTTGTGAGGCAAGACTTGCCCTGGGTAAAGCCATGCTGACTTTGTTCCATTAAACCATGTCTTTCTATATGTTCTATGATTTTGATGTTTAGAACACTTTCCACTATTGTTCCTGGCACTGAAGTCAGGCTAACCGGTCTGTAGTTTCCCGGATCACCCCTGGAGCCCTTTTTAAATATTGGGGTTACATTTGCTATCCTCCAGTCTTCAGGTACAATGGATGATTTTAATGATAAGTTACAAATTTTTACTAATAGGTCTGAAATTTCATTTTTTAGTTCCTTCAGAACTCTGGGGTGTATACCATCCGGTCCGGGTGATTTACTACTCTTCAGTTTGTCATTCAGGCCTACCACATCTTCTAGGTTCACCGTGATTTGATTCAGTCCATCTGAATCTTTACCCATGAAAACCTTCTCCATTACGGGTACCTCCCCAACATCCTCTTCAGTAAACACCGAAGCAAAGAAATCATTTAATCTTTCCACGATGGCCTTATCTTCTCTAAGTGCCCCTTTAACCCCTCGATCATCTAACGGTCCAACTGACTCCCTCACAGGCTTTCTGCCTCGGATATATTTAAAAAAGTGTTTATTGTGAGTTTTTGCCTCTACAGCCAACTTCTTTTCAAATTCTCTCTTAGCCTGTCTTATCAATGTTTTACATTTAACTTGCCAATGTTTATGCTTTATCCTATTTTCTTCTGTTGGATCCTTCTTCCAATTTTTGAATGAAGATCTTTTGGCTAAAATAGCTTCTTTCATCTCCCCTTTTAACCATGCCGGTAATCGTTTTGCCTTCTTTCCACCTTTCTTAATGTGTGGAATACATCTGGACTGTGCTTCTAGAATGGTATTTTTTAACAATGACCACGCCTCTTGGACATGTTTTACTTTTGTAGCTGCTCCTTTCAGTTTTTGTCTAACAATTTTTCTCATTTTATCAAAGTTTTCCTTTTGAAAGTTTAGCACGAGAGCTGTGGATTTGCACATTGTTCCTCTTCCAGTCATTAAATCAAATTTGATCATATTATGATCACTATTGCCAAGCGGCCCCACCACCGTTACCTCTCTCACCAAGTCCTGTGCTCCACTGAGAATTATATCTAAAAATGCTCCCTCTCTTGTCGGTTCCTGAACCAATTGCTCCATAAAGCTATCATTTATTCCATCCAGGAACGTTATCTCTCTAGCGTGAACCGATGATACATTTACCCAGTCAATATTGGGGTAATTGAAGTCTACACACAATATCAACAGTTATGTTCAAAACACAACGAACACAATTCTCACTAGAAAGACGTCATGCAACTGTAATTTTTCTTAGTCAATGTGCTATTATTTATAGGACCATCATAACACCTTCGGGCATACCAGCATATTTTAGCTTAAGGTCTTGCCACTTCAGGTCGTGTTTAATCATTGGCCTAAGTCCTTTATTCTTTTTGCATATTTTTAGTATTTTTAGTATTTTTGTAAAAATCTGTATCGGGGTGATACGTTCCTTGGCGTGGCTCAAACTTTCAAAGAAACGTGGTTATTTAAAGTCCAGTCCGACGCGCGTTTCACATCGTCTGAGACGCCGGTAAGAGGAAACAGCGGCAAGGTCGGAAAGCAAGTAAACGGCAAGCAAGTAAATAAGTAACGGGGCAGTAATATTCCTGTCAGTCATTAAATATAGAAGCAAAGTGTTTTGTTACAGTCCCTGAAGCAGCGATGCGAAACGCGCGTCGGACTGGACTTTAAATAACCACATTTCTTTGAAAGTTTGAGCCACGCCAAGGAAGGTATCACCCCGATACAGATTTTTACAAAAATACTAAAAATACTAAAAATATGCAAAAAGAATAAAGGACTTGGGCCAATGATTAAACACGACCTGAAGTGGCAAGACCTTAAGCTAAAATATGCTGGTATGCCCGCAGGTGTTATGATGGTCCTCTAAATAATAGCACATTGACTAAGAAAAATTACAGTTGCATGATGTCTTTCTAGTGGTAATTGAAGTCTCCCATTATTACTGCACTACCAATTTGGTTAGCTTCCCTAATTTCTCTTAGCATTTCACTGTCCATCTCACCATCTTGACCAGGTGGACAGTAGTATACCCCTATCACTATAGTCTTCCCTGACACACAAGGGATTTCTACCCATAAAGATTCAATTTTGTATTTAGTCTCATGCAGGATGTTTATCCTGTTGGACTCTATGCCATCCCGGACATAAAGCGCCACACCTCCTCCCGAGTGCTCCTCTCTGTCATTGCGATATAATTTGTACCCCGGTATAGCACTGTCCCATTGGTTATCCTCTTTCCACCATGTCTCTGAGATGCCAATTAAGTCTATGTCATCATTCCCTGCTATACATTCTAATTCTCCCATCTTACTTCTTAGACTTCTGGCATTAGCATACAAACATTTCAAAGTTTGTTTTTTGTTTGTATTTTCATTCTGCTTTTTAATTGATAGGGATAAGTTTGAATTTTTTAGCTCAGGTGAGTTTTTAGTTACAGGCACTTGGACTGCTTTACTAATTATTGGAACCTCACTGTCGGGATGCCCTAATTCTAATGAATCATTAGTATCCTTTAAAGATACCTCTCTCCGAACCATGCGCTGCTGAGCGACTGTCGGCTTTCCCCTTTGTTCTAGTTTAAAAGCTGCTCTATCTCCTTTTTAAAGGTTAGCGCCAGCAGTCTGGTTCCACCCTGGTTAAGGTGGAGCCCATCCCTTCGGAAGAGACTCCCCCTTCCCCAAAAGGTTCCCCAGTTCCTAACAAAACTGAATCCCTCTTCCTTGCACCATAGTTTCATCCACGCATTGAGACTCCGGAGTTCTGCCTGCCTCTGGTGACCTGCACGTAGAACAGGGAACATTTCAGAGAATGCTACCCTGGAGGTTCTGTATTTAAGCTTTCCACCTAAGAGCCTAAATTTGGCTTCCAGAACCTCCCTCCCACATTTTCCTATATCGTTGGTGCCCACATGTACCACGACAGCCGGCTCCTCCCCAGCACTGTCTAAAATCCTATCTAGGTGACGCGTGAGGTCTGCCACCTTCGCACCAGATAGGCATGTTACCAGGCAATCCTCACGCCCACCAGCCACCCAGCTATCTACATTCCTAATAATCGAATCACCAACTATGACGGCCAACCTAACCCTTCCCTCCTGGGCAGTAGGCCTTGGGGAGATATCCTCAGTGCGAAAGGACAATGCATCACCTGGAGAGCAGGCCCTTGCTACAGGATCCTTTCCTGCTGTACCTGGTTGGTGCTCTCCCATCATGAGACCTTCTTCCTCCAAGGCAGCACCAGGGCTGCCAGTCTGAAGTTGGGACTTGACTACTATGTCCCTGAAGGTCTCATCTATATACCTCTCTGTCTGCCTCAGCTCCTCCAGGTCTGCCACTCTTGCCTCCAGAGATCAGACTCGTTCTCTGAGAGCCAGGAGCTCTTTGCATCGCATGCACATGTACAACTTCTCACCGGTGGGTAAAAAATCATACATGTGACACTCGATGCAAAAGACTGGGAAGCCCCCCCTCTTGCTGCTGGACTGCTGCCTTCATCTCAATTTTGATCAGTTCCTAGTTAAGTTTTAGGTTGCTATGGGAGTAGAAATGTGTCTAACGTCCTTTAAATGTATTAGTGAATTCACTATGTGTCTGGTAGTGGCCTACCGGGGTCTGATCAAATTCTCAATAAAGTTTTTGTTGATTTTTTTTTTTTTTGTGAAAGTGGCACCTGCCTATAAATTAAGGGATGAGCTAGGGGTGGGAGGGTTGGAAAATACAAACAGTCTAACTTCAGTTAGTCAGCCTGAGTGACTCACTGCTCCCTTGATTAACAAATGTTGGTCCCTATTCAAACCCAATCACACTACCTCAACACCTTTCCAAGGTGAGTAACTGAGCTGAACTATTCAACTTTTTTACTTAGGTATACACTGCTCCTAGCTTATTTCTAGCTTCTGGCTACTTTTTGGGTTGTCTTTTTTTTTTTTTTGTGGTTTTTTTTTTTTTCAATACAAGCACTCAGTTAGTATTAAATACAAACACTCAGTTCTTTAAAAGTCTGGAGAACACTCAGTTCTGCAGACTTTTAAAAATAAACACACTACCTACTGCTACCTTATTGACTGACTAAAAATACAAACAGTCTAACTTGTTTATTCACTGCCTACCTACTGCTACCTTATTGACTGACTATTTAAAAATACAAACAGTCTAACTTGTTTATTCACAGCCTTTCTGACTATTAAAGGCACAAACACACAAACACACTAAATAATATTCCCAAATAGTTAACTTTGCCCCAATACTTTTAAAACAGACAATGTCCCAAGTAAAAACTTACTGATTCCTTTCAGCCACCAGCAAGGTGATCCTTCCAAATAAATCTCCCAATAGAATGGAAATACAAACATCCCTTTCACTTCCTGGAGCTAGGACAGTTAGAGCCTAATTTATTTATATATTTATGTATTTATTGACTTCTGCAATTTCTGTTTCACTGATCCACCAACCTCAGCAGATTACAGTCAACATACACAGTAAAGCATAACAAAACCTTATGCAATACAAAACATAATCATGTCAAAACAACTAAAAAGCAACATTGCTATGCATCTCTTGGAAAAAAAACCCGCCTAACAATATCGAGCAATTCACAGTCTGGGATGGCTAGAGAAAAGAGATATCTCTTTAAATTCTTCCTAAACTCTAATAGCTTCAGGAAGGCTGTTCCAGTGAGCAGGTTCTGCGATACAAAAGATCCGCTTGTAAGAGGTAGCTAATCGGGAAAGGAGGAGCGATGAGGAGTGGAGGCAGCAAGTGGGGCAGTGTCTGCTTATAAAACATGCAGACTAGGGGGCATTGTAGGGAGAAGATGTGATTCCTTCTCTCTCCGCGCCAGGCCTCTAAATCGGACCCCATCCAACCTCGGATTGGCGGAAAAAAAAAGTCCCAACTATACAGAATCAGTTTGCTAACGCTGAGAGAATCTTTGCTGGTATGTCAAGTCGAGTGATCCGTAAGGATAAAGACAAGGGAAAAGAAAAACTGAAGCCTGCTTTCTCTCCTGCCATGGCCTCAGCTGGTGAGAACTCAGCACCCCCGGTGGCACCCATTGCAGATATAAAATGTGCAGTGCTGGAAGCTTTGGGTCCAGAGTTGCAAAATCTCTCTTCCAAAATTACAGAGTTGTCTGCTAATCTGGGGAAATTTGAAGCCAGATTTGAGGAGATTGAGGCTCGCGTTTCGGAAACACAAGATGGCCTCCACGTGGCCCAATCTGAACTTGGTGACCTGAAAAAACTTGTGACAACTCAGGCAGCACGGCTGGAAGACCTGGAAAATAGATCGAGAAGATCGAACCTGCGGTTTATTGGAATACCAGAGTCTATTGAGGAAAGAGCGCTGGCCCCGAGGTTGGAGGCATGGCTAGAAAAAGACTTGGGGATTTCGACAACGCATGGCAGGCTCCATATTGAGAGGGCCCACCGGCTGGGCCAGAGGAATGCAAATACAACAAGGCCCCGGGTTGTGATAGCAAAAATATTAAATTATGCTCATAAGCAAGAAATACTGCAGGCAGCGCGGGGAAAGAAAGAGCTTACCTTCGACGATTCAAAGATTATGGTGTTTCAAGATTTTTCTGCAGCGGTGTCTGCACAGCGAAGGCTAATGGCGCCGGTTTGCACACAGCTTATCTCGCAGGGAATTCGAGCAACTTTGGTATACCCGGCACGATTGAGAGCAGTCCTGAATTCGGGGGTGAAGTGGTGCGATACTGCTGAGGAGGCACGCCGGTTGCTAGTGGAGAAGGAAGGGCCGGCGACAGCAGATTAATTGGACGGAGCTTCAATTAAAGTTAATTGATCACGTGGTTTATGGCCGACACCCTTAAAGCAGCACTGCACGGGACTAGAGATTTACTCCGTTACAAGCCTGGAGGAGGACTTGGTAGCTATACACAGCTGGTAGTGTACCCGGACTGGGGGAAGTTGAGTAGAAAAACATTATAATCGTTTAATTGTTGATAGTGGGTGTAGCGGCTAAGCTTCGAGTTAAGCAGAGGGAGGGGGGTGGGGAAGTAGGGAAGTGGTTAGCATGGGGGAGGTTGTGACGAATATAAATTAAACAGATTGATGTTTCAGGGTTGGGATTTTCTTATAATGACTGGTGGGGCTATGTTATTGTACCACATTGCTGATGCATATTTTTTGCTATGGTTCACCTACTGTACATGGATTTTGATTGCATGCATTTGATGTAAAGCGAGGCAGTGGGGAGCTGGAAAATAAGAGGTAACCCCTTTGCATTGAAATGAACACGGATTCGTCAGAACCGCAATTTCCCTAGTTTAATAGTATTTGGGGTCCGATGGTGCAGTTTTTTAGGAACTAGGGTTATGGATTTAGGGACTTCTAGAGCGCTAATTCACTGTGGGGAGCCGTGCGGGGGCGGGGGAGCAGGGCTGGTTTAGAATGTAAGGTGTACTGGGATACAAGCTATTTGTTTTATACTTCGTAACGCAGCGGGAATGGAAGGGGGGGGGGGAAGGGTAGGGTGTTATGAGTGGTTTATAGCAGAGAGCTGTGTATCCTGCCTAGGCTGGGCTGGAATAGTAGTCGCAGCTAAGTTGAATAAGTGTTAAAAGGGTGCTGGAGGGACATATTCAGTAGTTTAAGGAGGGCTGGATGGGGTCCAGAGGTGGGGTTGGGGTTGTTTAGAGGTCAGTGATCTTGATCTGTGTTAAGATCAGTAGGATATGCAAGGAGCTGGTGTTAACGGGAATGGGGGGGTGGGAGAGGGGAGGAGAAGGGGCTTTAAGGGGACTGTTCTCTTTGCCATCTTTGGTAGTTTGGTTTTGTTAAAAGAGGCCAGGGGGATGAGGGATTTGGGAATCCTTTGGCAAACAGTTGGAGATTTTGGCTGGGAGGGTCTCCACTGTGGTCTATTAAAATGCTGGTTTTTCACTGTGTTTAAACTTTTAGTAAATCTCTAATTCAGCCACTAATGTGATAACCTGGAATGTCTGTGGTATTAATTCACCGGTTAAGAGGAGGAAGATTTTATCATTGTTGAAAAGAAGGAGGGCTCAAGTGGCTTTCCTGCAAGAGACACACCTGATTGATCTGGAGCATGCTAAATTGGGGCGTTTATGGGGGGGAGACATTTATTATGCATCCGCTTCCACGAAATCGGCGGGGGTGGCCATTCTTATTCAGCGCTCGCTAGCATATACTTTATGTAATGAAATTAAAGATCCGTTGGGACGGTACCTCATTTTGGTAGTGGAAATTGCGAATACAAAAGTAATTTTTTGTAATGTGTATGCGCACAATAATTATAAGCCCAGCTTTTACAAAGAGTTGCATAAGCACATGATCCCCTATTTGGGGGATTTTCTGATAGTAGGCGGAGATTTTAATGCAATCCGGGACCCCATCTTGGATAGGTCCCCGCCACTAAAACAACGCCTGGATCCAGGCAGAGGCCCATCATTTTTAGAATCCTCTTTACAATTGATGGATACATGGAGAGTCTTTCACCCGGGCGAAAAAGACTTCACCCACATATCGAGAGCGCACGGGACTCTAACCAGGATTGACTATTTTCTGACAAGTGTGCATGGCTGTGCGAAGATTCGGGGTATTGAAATAGCTGATATTGTGATTTCGGACCATGCCCTGGTGAAGTTAGAGGTCGAATTAAATCCTTTTGTGCCAAATTCTACTCACTGGAAGTTTCCCTTTTTTTTGGAGGCCGATGAGAAGTTCCGAGAGCTTTTGCTAAATAGTTGGGCAGATTATGCGGAATTTAATGAGGACCGGACTACCTCCCCGGCTCTCTACTGGTATACGGCTAAGGCAGTATTAAGAGGGAATATCATCTCCTATATGTCGCACAGGAAAAAAGTCATGGCACATCAACTCCTGTCTTTGACCGCACAGCTTAAGCGGGCACGCATTCGTTTACTTCGCTATAATACTGCAGAAAACAGAGCGTACTATCACACAACTCAGGGAGAACTAAATACCTTATTACATCAAAAAGCACGTAAAAGCATTCTGTTCTATCAACATAAGCTGTATCAGCACAGCAATAAAGCTGGGCGGTTAATGGCTAATCTAGTAAAGTCGGCACGGGGCTCGCGACATATACCTGCTATACGATCACGGACGGGGCTCTTGCTCACAGAGCGTAAAGACATACTGCAACGTTTTCGGGATTTTTTTAGGGACTTGTATACAGCCGAGAGCTGGAGTGGAGAGGCGTGTGAAAAATTTTGCTCTCAATTTCAGTTCCCGCGGTTAACAGTGGAACAAAAAATTTTTTTAAACAGGCCTGTTTCAGAGGACGAAGTACGAGGGGCCATTCGGTTCGCGAAAAAGCTCAAGGCACCGGGGCCAGATGGCTATGGGGCGGAATTTTATAAATGTTTAATAGAACAGGTAACTGGACCGCTGACACGTGCTTATGAAGCCATGTTGGCAACGAGTTCTTTTCCAAAAAATGAAAATCGCGCGCATATCACGCTTATTCCCAAACAGGGGAAAGACCCATTAGATCCTGAATCTTATCGGCCGATCTCCTTGTTAAATTTCGATCAAAAGATATTTGCCAAGGTCATGGCAGATAGGTTGGCAACCGTGATTCCTTTTTTGATTGGGGAAGATCAAGTAGGTTTTGTGCGGCAACGTTATGCGCTTGCTAATATTCGAAAAATCCTAGCAGCTATGTCCATGTGTCAATGCTCGGGCACACCCTTTTTGGCAATAAGCTTTGACGCAGAGAAAGCCTTTGATAGGGTGGAGTGGCCTTATTTATTTCATGTACTGGAGTTGATGGGATTTGAAGGTTTCTTTGTCCAGGCGATACAGTTATTATATAACAGTCCGGAGGCGATCATTTTGGCGAATGGGTCACAATCGGAAGTATTTTCCGTCTCTCGAGGCACACGACAGGGATGTCCGCTGTCCCCGTTATTATTCATATTGCAATTAGAGCCGTTATTGTTAGCAATACAGCTCACAAAGGAGATAAGAGGGGTGCGGTTTAACTCGTCCCTTTTTAAGTATGCAGCGTTTGCTGATGATATGCTGGTTTTTTTAACGGAACCGCGTGAGTCCTTGCGGAGGCTCTTACAACTTATTCAGACTTTTGGGGCATTTTCCGGGTTGCGGCTGAATATGAGTAAATCTAAGGCTTTGGCCGGCGAAGTTTCGTTGCAACAACAGTGGATGGGAGACTTTCCTCTGCAATGGGCATTGGACTCTTTTAAATACCTCGGAATACATATTCCCAGGGATCTCACAAAGTTGTATAATTTAAATGTGCCTCCATTGATGCAACACACCAGTGAACGATTGAAAGCCTGGATGGACCTACCCCTTTCCTTAGGAGGCAGAGTGCAGTTGTTTAAGATGGTGATTTTGCCTAAATGGCTTTATCTGTTCCAAAATCTGCCTCTTATCTTGCGTCGGGCAGACCTGGCCCAGTTGGACAAGTTACAGAGGCGGTTTTACTGGAAGGGGGGGAAAGCGCGCATCCCGCTGGAGTGGATGCGCAGCCCCTGGGGGAAGGGAGGACTGGGAGTTCCAGATCTGGCATCATATAATTTGGCCGGGAATCTCCGCTTAGTTAAAGACTGGATCATGGGCACATCCACATATTCCCCGCTGCGGATGGATCAGGCCTGGGCTCACCCGTATGGGCTACTAGCTGTGTTACAAGCCTCTCCTGCAAGCTTAAATACTTACTTAGTTTCTAGTGTGCTGGTTAAGCCTCTTCGTCAAACCTGGGTTAAATTTATGCGCTTGCTAAAGGTGGACAAGGTGAACCCCTTGCTGTTACCTGTTCAAGGGAATCCAGAATTTCTTCCGGGATTACATACGGCTCCATTTCAAAGGTGGGGCAAGCTGGGAATAACCTATGTGGGACACGTGGTAAAGCCGGAGGGCACATTCTTTTCTTTGAAAGAATTGCAGGACACATATGGAGTTTCCACTAAGGAGGTATTCCCATATTTGCAGCTTAAACATTATATTGCGTCTCTGTCATTGGGAGGGGAACAGGTGACCTCCCTTGAGAAGATTAAAACCCACTTGCTATTAGAGCAGGAAAAGCCGTCGTCATTGTCTCAGCATTATCGATTGCTTAAGCAATTACAGCTAAAAGATAACAGGGCCATATTGGTGGAAAGATGGAATAGGGATGGGGTATTTGTGTTAAATGCTGCTATTCTTGAAATGTGTTTTAGACGAATCCCGCAGCTCTCCACTAACATGTACTACCGCGAAATGCAGTACAAATTTCTCCGCCGCAGCTATGTGGCTGCCCAAGAGGCATTTTATTGTAAAATAGCGCCTTCGTCTCAATGTCTGCGTTGTGGCTCAGCGCGGGGCTCGTTATCCCATGCATTTTGGGCTTGCCCGCAGGTCCAACAATTTTGGCAGAAGGTGGTGCAGTACTTGGAGTCAGTACTGGGGTTCCATATTCATTTCTCCTATTATTGGCTACTTTTTGGCTGCATTTCGCATTTGAAGGTGAAAGCTCTGGGAGCCCGTCTGTTTATACAAAAAGCGTGCCTAGTAGCCAAGAAGACGATCCTTCTATATTGGAGGGAGCCTGCGAGGCCATCTTATTGGGCGTGGCGCAATAATTTACATCATATGATGCAGATGGAATCCTCTATAACACGCCTAGATCTACGGCGGAGGAAACACTTCTTGGAAATATGGGAGCCATACTTACAAAGACTTCCACACCGAGTGCGTAGCTTAATTGTAAATTGGTGACTGAACTTCGGTGATTCCCACACTTAACATCAACGACCTGAATAAAGACCTGGTTTCCGGATGGCAAAGAGACATTGGAGAGGGGGGGGGGCAGAGGGGGTCAGGGAAGGGTCGGGGGTTTTATTGTTAAGGCAAAACCTGTCTGTATTGGGAAGTTCTTTTTGGCTTTAATTGTTGTTATCTACTGAAAACTCAATAAAATTGTTTATTCAAAAAAAAAAAAAAAAAAAAAAACATGCAATGACTGGAAGGGCTAGACCATGGAGTGCTTTAAACATCAAAAGGAGGACTTTAAACTTCACCCGCCAGGCTATCAGAAGCCAGTGAAGGCTAGCTAGAGTTGAAGAGATATGGTCATGCATTTTGGTACCTGAAATGAGATGTATTGCAGAATTCTGTAGAAGTTGGGTACCTGTAAATAGGTATCGGGGAGCCCCAAGAATAGAACCTTATAGTAGTCCAGTGAAGACAGAATAAATGATTGAGTTATAATACAAAAATCTGAGTGAGATAAAGAGGGCTTTAGAGAATGCAATAGCCGCAGCTTATAGTAAGATGACTGGACTAAAGAATAAATATGGGATTGCATGGAAAAAGAAGAGTCTATCAATAGGTCGATCGAATAGGTATTACATGTACATCAAATAGAAACCCTACAGGGTCATTAACCATTTCAGTCCTGGATAACAAGTCTATTTCAGTTTTCTTGATATTCAGGGCAAGCATGTTACAGGACAGACACTTTAATCCTGAATAAGCAGGTCGATACTTTCTCTAATGCAGATTCCAATGTGGGGGAAAGCGGAAAAAATAACTGGATATCATCTGCGAACAGCTTGAACAAGACATCCAAATGGGAAAGAACAGAGCATAAAGGACCAGATAGATATTGTCTCTTCTTTCCTCCGTTGATCAACAACTCCTCTCAGTGACTTGTGAAGCCACCTTTTATAGCATTTAACTGAATGACCCACCCTGTTGGGGATTTCACCCTATTTCTCCAGAAGAATCACACACCCAGAGAACCTCTCACTTCTAGAAATTTTCCCATTAGAAAACATAATGAGGCCTAGTCAGCCTTACATCTATTTTTTGTTTCCTTTGTTCTCCTCTCCCTTTTTCCTTTCCAGTGGAAAAGGATTAATGGAGGAGGTATTTAACTTTCAAAGAATCCTGAGCTTGAGATGTGTTCAGAATCTAAATATTTAAAAATGTTTTCTAAAAATGCAGTTCACTTGGACCTTTTAGTGCTTCACCCTGAACCTCTATAAGTTCACTCAGAAGTCCTACACAAAAACTACAGAAAAAAAGATACATCCAATGTTAATTGCATAAATCCATTAGCAGATGTAAAACTTTTCAGATTAGTTTGGTAATGTACATATATGTACCTTTTATAAAATAGCAACTTGTTGCAGACGTCTGAACCCCACCCTGGAATGCCCCTAGACCACCTACTTTTTTTCTCGGTAAAATGTCTGAATTATACTGCAAGTGTGCGCATACTCTAGAGGTTTATAAAATTGCATATATGCATGTACATACCACTTATGCACAACATACTATTTTTGCATACAAAACACCTTTGAAAATTAACTCTTAAATCAATTACTGTACACTCAATGAATTTTTGCCTGCATTAAATATGCTTTAGCATGTACTACAAAAGTTTACTGTTCACTAAAATGAAATGATATAAAATTAAATAAAACAAAATAAGAAACAAAATGAACAAAACGAAACAAAAATGTTTCTTCTGCTCATCCTTATGAGATGGTAGAGATGAAGCTCAGAGGTAAGCATGGAAAAAAATGGATGACATGTCAGGGATTTAACAGCGTGTCCCTGGGTAAGCCTTATGCTGTACCCCTAGCTTAGGGGAGTCCTGAATTTTCTTGCAAAAGCGAGGAGTGACACGGCAAAAACGCTGACCAAGATGGTTTCATGTCACAAAGCCTTAGCAGCAAAGGCATAACAAAATCCAAACAAGGAAAAATCAAAGTACATGATGCAGAATTGTAAAGCACTCACAGTAGATAAGAAGATCAGACAAAGCAAGACTGGAACAAGGATCCTTGGCAGAAAAAAGGCATGCATGACTGGAAAGGAACAAGGCCAGGAAAACAATGATAATCTAGTGATCAGCACTAGGGTCAGCCCAAAGTCAGGCAGATATACCAAAGCCCACTAAGGACTTGTCCACCACTGGGCCAGTCAGGACCAGAAATGAACAAATGGCCACTAGGGGGGAAGAGAGGGCACGAAGCTAAGAGACTGAACAGATAATCCAGCAGACCCTTCCAGCACTATCTACAGGCTGGAGATGGTATCACACACACTTAGACATTCTAGGAAAAGGAAAGTTCTGATAAGCCTTCAATTATTTTGATTGATAACCATTTTTAGATTCAAGCTTTGATTAGCTTATAGAGTATCTTTCAAGTTCTCATTCAATTCTGACTTACAAGAAGGATGAATATGATAAGAAATCAATACTAAAGAAGTTGTTTCTACAATTACACTTGAACATTTCTGAAGGTAATAAATTATCAACAAAGCTACAACACTGGAAGAAGGGACAGATATAAAGAAAATTGTGGAATTCTAAAATCTTTCGTGCTTGGTTGTAAAGATACAGAAGAAATCACTAATGGCTAGTTGAGTCAGAAGATGATCACATTTTTATTAGTTCAGATGAAGAACTGAAATGAACTGATATTTTGATCCTGAAATCCACCTCCTCCCATTCGTCCAAGTCCTTTGTTCACATCTTTTTCTCTGCTACAGTGCCATCTTAAAAAATATATGAATGAATGTTAGGTCTGTGGCAATTGCCCCATTTGTACACTGATCATCATAGCTAGCAGATGTTCATTAGCAGTGGCATTATCATGAAGGGAGATCTTGGACATAAAGGTCACTAATAATACAGGAAAAAATACTTATTTTGGTTGAATAATATGGAAGAACTCTGCTAACCAGATGGCCTAAATATTTAGGCTGCTGTAGTGTAAAATTCAGAGGATTGCAAAACATTATGCACTAAAGTAAATCTTCATGGGATGATGCCAAATATCTACCAAGCTAGTCTGAATGTCTTTTTGCAGATATGGGCTCAGGAATTGTATTCAATGAATAGGGGCCTTATTCTCTGTCAAAGCCTTGGTCTTGCCTCAGTATTAAGAAAACAAACATACTTTTAATCTATTTCTCACCCTCAATGTAATTGTAAGGCCACATTTTAATTTAGAAATTAATATAATTGCCTCAGCCTCCAATCCTAAAAAAAAACAAAAACCTTCCCTCAAGCAAATGAATAACTGCTGTTATCATTGTTTACATATTTATTTATTTATTTATTTTATTTAAAATCTTTTCTATACCGTCGTTACTTTTATACCATCACAACGGTTTACATGCAGGCGTATAAATTAAAGTAGGTGAATGTGTATGGTAGAACATTCTAACAAGTGCCAAAAAGGTTCGGTTACATCATATCATAAAAAATCTCATTTGTTGAGTGAGGTAGGTCTTGACCATGTATACATGCAGGTTACTTAATCATGTTCTATGTATTTCTATTAAGTTAGCTGGAGATCAACTAATAAACTATTACAATGTACATTTTGAGAACAGTGTTGTGTGTTGGTGAGCTTCTGCCTATTCCTGTATACTTTCTATTCTCCATTCTCTTTGTAAAAGGCTTGTTTAAAAAGCCAGGTTTTTAAACTTTTTTTAAAAGGTTTTGAGGTCTCTTTGCAATCTGATCTCTAGTGGCATTGTGTTCCATAGTGTGGGACCTGCTAAGGATAAAGCCCTTTCTCTAACTTAACTTCTCTAACATATCGAACACAGAAAAAAAATTAACAATGGTATGATCAGCTATATGCCTGTGTGGTACTGTGTGCAGTTATAATTGCCAGAGAAAAGATGCAAGCAAGCTCATATTCATGAACTTTTATTCATTGACAATAGAAAACAACTCTGCATATCTTTGCAGCTTATAAACAACTAAACAGTATAACAACTTACCATCGCTCAGCCTGGGCCTTTCTGTGTTCCCGCCTGGCCTGGCTAGATGTACACCTTCCAGGGACCTCCTCCTGGACCAGGATTCCCCTGTAGGCTGGGGTTTAATGTGTATCAGGTCAGATCTCTGGATCCTGTCCCATAAACTATTCTGGGGTTTTCTTGTGTATACCTCTTCACATATCTCACCCCCCCTCAACTCAAACATTTTAGGTTGAGTACTTGCTCTTACCAAGGGTATACTCTTAAGAAGACCCCTTGCTTTTCTTGTCACTCCTCGTCCTATGCTGGGGTTGCTTAACCTATTTAAGATTTCCCCTCCCCAAGTCATTTGGGAAACTGCTCCAGGGTTTGTGGTATGCCCACTGTTCTAATCTGGCTTGACTGCCTATAAGCTGATCCCTCTTGGTTTTAAACTGAGGGCAAATGCTCACTAAAACTACTGGATAAAGGGAGCACAGGAAGAACCCCTATTTCCATAACAGTTTGTCCTCCTGGCATTGTCAGCAGGATCTGACTGTTGGGGTACTGTTCTCTGTCCCCATATACACAGATCAGCTTCTTCTTCTTCTCATTGATATCTTTTCTCTTGAAGAAGTCCTTACGAGCAAGTGTCTTACAACAACCTGAGTCTACCAGGCTTGGGTGAGAACTTCATCCAGCTCCACCTGGCTACAAATTCCTTAAGTTCCCAATTTGGGATATCCACTAAATTACAGCTTTGGAGTTTTGCGAGAGTGTTCACCCATTCATGTTCCCACTTTTCATTCTCATGCTGAGGGCTGCCCTTTTCAGCCTGTTCTACTAGCTTATGTTTCCAGTCTGTCTTCAAGCTATAGGCACTCTTCATCCATATGGTCCTCTATCTTACAGAGCATGACCATGGAGGTGGTTCCCATTTAACATTACCCTTTTTTCTCAAGGGCTCTTCATTTTCTTTTCCATATGGGCAGTGCTCTTCCTCATGCCCACTTCCTACACAAAAGGCATAGAAGGAGAAAGTATCTATACCCTTATTAATGGCTTATACCAGTCCCTCCAAAACCCCTTTTTTCTTTCAAATTGAGGATCAAACTTACTTTGGAGACTTTCCTTTGTCCATGTGGATTTTAATCTCTAGTGCTGGCTTTGTCACCATGTTGATGTCAATCGCTTCACTTCGATCATACCAACAAGTGACCTCTCTTTCCACAGTAGAAGCAATGGGAAAGGGTGTGGCCTGTGTGCTGGATCCAGACTCCAAATTGTCCACTTCAAAAGGTCATTGCTGGGAATCTCTGCTTTCATTACTGTACCATGGAGCTTGTATAGGCTGCCTTTCTATCCTCTGCACTGCATCAGGCAATTATTAGGCCTGGTAGAAGATATCTGCCAGTTCTAAGGCTTTTTCCAAAGTGAGCCTGGGGTCCAACAGATCCAGTTCTGCATGGGCCTGTCGATCCCATCTAGAAACTGTTCCAGAAGAACCTGGTTGGTTTATATGAGACCAGTCTTTGCCTCGGGCTGCAGTCATTTCCACCCAATATCTTTCAGTTGGTAGAATAGGTTTTGGGGATTGTCCACGGGCTGTATTATGCCTCATCAGAACTGTTATTACAAGGTTTATGAAGTATATACTACCATTTCTAAGATGGCAGTCCTGACTTTCATATAGGTAGACTTTCCCTCTGGATTGGCCACTTGAAAGACTGATTAGCTTTTACATGTAAGCAAATTTGCCATGTTTTTGTTACAGTTAGTTTTTGGCCAACCTATCATGTGGGTGGTTCTTTTGAAGTTTCTCAGGAAGATCTCCAGGTCCTCCCCTTCCTTCATCTTAAGCAGGATGAGAGCTGGAAAATTCACCTGGGTTGTGGCAGCTTGCAGCTGAGTGAACTTTTCATATAGATTTTGAATGACTTTCTAGAGCTGCTACTGGCCTTTTGCCAGGACTTGTAGCATCCACTCCATGTTGGCTTATTGCTCCTGGTTGCCCATTGAATCCATGAAAAGCTCTGTGCCTCTTCCAAGCATCTGCGCAGGAAGCCTTCCCCTTTCTTTTCTTTAAGACCATAAGAACATAAGAAATTGCCATTCTAGTTCAGACAAAGGGTCCATCAAGCCCAGCATCCTGGTTACAACAGAGGCCAAACTAGGCTACAAGAACCTGGCAAGTACCCAAAAACGAAGACAATCTCATGCTACTGATGCTAGTAATAGCAGAGGCCATTTCCCTAAGTCAACTTGATTAAGAACAGTTAATGGATGTCTCTTCCAAGAACTTATCTAAACCTTTTCTAAACCCAGCTACACTAACCACATCCTCTGGCAACAAATTCCAGAGCTTAATTTTCTTTTTTCTTGAAAACCAAACCCTGCCTGTTTGGCACTGACTTATTGTTAATTACTTCTCTGCAGGTGGAACTATTCTCCTTAGCCTGTTTAAATCCCTCTCCCAGGCAGCCATAGTCTTTGTGTCTCAGGTTTCAGGACAAAGAGAAAAAAATGTTTCTCCTGTTTGGCGTGGGTTTCTGGCTGTGCAAGCTTAGATCAGAGATCCTTGAACTGATACCATAGGTGGTACTGTGTGCAGTCAGAATGGTCAGAGAATAAACACAATTTAGATTCTGATTGGATATTCATGAACTTTTATTAATTAACAACAGAAAACAATCTGTAAATCTTCACAGCTTATAAACAAAAAAGCTGTATCACATCTCACCATCTCTCAGTCTGGACCTTTCCTAAGGTTCTTCCTGTTCCCCTGGGACCTCCTGTTTCCTCCTGGGCCATCCATTCCTTCCTGTCTCTTTCCTGTTCCCAGAGGCCTCTTCCTGGATCAGGATTTGCTGTTGTCTGGGGCTTAAGGTGGACCAGTCCAGATCTCTGGATGCAGTCCCTTAAGGTATTCTGGGGTTTTCTTGGGTATACCCTTTCATAGCCCGATTAAAGAAAGTGATCAATAAAAATGTTAACTCCTAATACAGCAAAATACTAAGTTAGAAATACCGAACCTTAAATTAATTAAAGAGTATATCACCAATCATAAAAAACACTCACATTGTAAGATGATACATTCTATACTTTCTAATCACTTACCAAAAAAAGCCTAGAATTATTGACCCTCAGGTAGCTGGGACCTTTGGAATAATCTAATTCATTGCATCTGAATTTATCACATTTTTAAAGTCATTTTTTAAAAATGTCATAGTGATCCAAAAATATCATTGACTGCTGCTCAGATGTAGAAGGGCAGCTATCACCAGTTGAAGCTACTATAGATATGTCTCTGGCAGTTTGCATGCTCTTCTCTTAATCTCACAAGATGACTATAATCTGCACAGTCCATTGAGATTTTGCTGTCACACCTGCAGTGTAGCAACACAGCTTCGATTGTTACTCCAAGTAGCTGCCAGCATTGGATAGGAACATTTTACTGCATATTTATGAAGGCATTTTTTAAAAAATTGATATGAAACACATTGGGATTTGGTTGTTTAATAATTTCATCAACAATTTTGAACCACATTTTGGAAATAATTAGGGATGAATAAGTAGGTTTCAATTAACTTTCATCGCTTCCTGTGGCTTGATGCAGCTTCTGTTAGGTCTGATGGCTTGATCCAACTCACCAAAGCCAAAATCAATTCTGACTTGGCTCAGGTTCACATTTTTTGACCCAACTCAAAAGTCTACATAGGGGGTGATTCACAATCTGGAAACTGACTTTCGATAATCTAATTGCTGTAAGATTGCTGCCAAATTTCAAATCCAAAACCTATATAGACTGAAAAAAAGGATCTTTCTCTGCCTAGTAAAACAAAAATAAAAAATAGTGGTAGTTAAATATTCAATAAAATCTAAATGTTATTTAAAACCAATATTTTTTTTTTATTAGAATAAAGCACACATCCTTTTCTCTAAAATCAAATAAAAATGCCAATTCCGTGAAAAGAGAATCAACAGTCGCCAGGTGCAAATACTCTCATACATTTCTCAGAGCCAAAACAGTCATATTTTCCAGTTTGATAAGGAAAGGAAAAATCTCAGCCCAGAGGATAAAGCTGAACTTCATGGGCAAGTCAATCTCTGCTTCTCAAATTCAAATGCATTTGCATTGCATTTTTGTTTTAGCAAATTGTTGCTAAAATTCATAGGTTATATAGAAGAGTTGCTTAATCTATGAGAAATCTTCCTCGTTAAACTCTACCTGGAAAGCCAAGTGGACCTTGAATCAGTATGCATCAGCCTTAAAAATCAGATACAGCTTGTTTAAAATGAAGTTTAGCCAGGCAAATTGGAGTCAGACCAGAAAATTCAGATTTCAGAGTAGGCTGGTTGACAGCTAGCTTGGGAGATGAGAGAAAAACATAATCTTGGCCAGCCAATTTTGTACTAGTATCCTAAAAGTCAATGAGTTTGTATATATTAAAAAAAAAAACAAAAAATGTTAAAGAGGGAGTGTAGCATCTTACAACACAGACTGGCAAACTTATTAAGGAGGGCTTTAATACCAAACATTTATTGAATGATAAACACTTTAACATTCATTGCGAATGTCATGATATCAGGGATAGCCACATAGATAGCAGACCTGGAACAGCTGTGATGAGAATCTCTGAAGGCTCAGTCATAGGTAGACACTTGCAGCTGTAGAAGAAGCTGAACATAAGAACATAATAAGTTGCCATACTGGGCCAGATCAAGGGTCCACCAAACCCAGTATTCTTTCTCTACAGTGACCAATCCAAGTCACAAGTACCTGCAAGTACCCAAATAAATAAAAAACATTCATGCCTATTAGTATAATAAGGCAATCCATTGCAATGCCATAGTAACATACTTGATGGCAGATAAAATTATGTTGATTCACTCAGTGTACCCCATTGCCCCTACTTACTGCATCACTCCAGGTTTAGCATGTCCTCCAACAAGTAATTACTCCCCTTTTATATCATCTTACTTAATGTTCACCATGCTTCTGCTAAATGCTCAATGTTTAACCAAAAAAATCCCACTGATAAATGACTTGCTTAAAGATTTAAAACCAATATTACTCTATATAACCAAAACATGGCTAACTTTCAAAGATAATGTCCTCATAAATCAAATTGCTTATCCTAATTATGATTTATTTCATCTCCCCAGACCGAAACGTAACTGTGGAGGTTTATTAATAATCAGCAGACTTGAAACTCATACCCTACAAAATAGAAATTATCCCTCCATATGAAGTGGCCATAATGAAATCACATAACTTAAACTTAGGTGTGGTCTATAGACCCCCAGGATCATTATAGAGGGACTGCTTTCTACTGATTGAACTATTCTCCAAGGTGTTTCCATCCTCAGACTTGATAATTGGAGCCTTTAACATACATGTTGATAAAACCCACAGAACAGCAACCTGTGATATGTTCCTGGAAACCATGGAAGCTCTAGGGTGGTTCCAAATTGTAACTGAAGCCACCCACAAAACAGGATAGTTCTTAGACCTAATTTTTGCCAATCCCAAGCACTGCCAAGTCAACACTTCACACACAATAATCACCTGGTCCAACCACCAATTAATAAAAATGGAAATAACCATCTCCATCCTCCTGCTGAATGCTAATGATATTGTAATTTCACCTTCAGAAAAAAAGATCGATCTTGAAACACTTGCTGAATCACTTGAAAAGAAGCTCTGAGATCTACAGCATTCCAATGCCACCTCAGCTTTTGAATCTTGGGACCAAATTGTAAATGAGATTGCTCATAATCTCAGTCCCATCCAGACTAAAACTTTCAACAAAGAAAGGATATTCTCCAAACAATTGAACCTTGTACAATGAAAAACTAAAATGCGTCAAACAAATCCTTAGAAAATCAAAGAAACAATGGTGCAAATGCCACTCAGATGAACTCCTAGAAAAATATAAACCTCTCCTAACAAAATACCAATAAAGCTAAAAAGGACTACTACACTAAATAGATACATGGAGCTATATTCAATTCTAAACTACTCTTCAATGTAGGATCTGTCTTCCACAATCTACAGAAACTACAACTTCTCAATAGACAACTACAACGAATACACCAAATCCCTAATAGACAAAATTAACAGCTTAAAAGCTCAACTCCCCACCTGCCCTCCTACGATAACAACCAATAACTCGAATAGCATAACAAAGTGGGCTACATTCGAAAGAGTCTCAAATCTTGAAATTTCCCAAATAATCACAAAGATTAAACCTGCCATACACCCAGGTGACCTTATCCCATCTAGTTCCTTGAAACAAATTCCCAATATCATCATCCTTACAAGTCACAACGTTAATTAATCATGCTCTCACTGAAGGAATTGTTCCTCAAGGTCTACATCAAGCAGTAATAAAACTGATCCCAAAAGACAAATCTGGAAGAATTGACAATTGTGACAACTACCGTCCGATATCCAACTTGCCTTTCCTAGCCAAGGTTCTTGAGAAAGCTGTATTAACCCAACTTGAAAATCATCTGGATGATCATTGCATACTCCATCAACACCTAGTTTCAGGATACAAACCTCAACTGAGACTCTACTACTATCTCTATCAGACTCAATCTTGAGAGGATTTGATTTGGATGAATCATACTTTCTTGTGCTAATTGACCTAAAAGCTGCCTTTGACACAGTGGACCATTCCCTACAATGCCTTCAACTAAGCAACATTGGAATCAATGGCTATGTCCTCAAATGGTTCTCCTCATTCCTATCAAATAGATCTTTTCAAGTAAAACTAGGTAACTGCATATTTGACTCCTTCCAGTCTGATACCGGCATTCCCCAAGGCTCTGCTTTCTCGGCTACTCTTTTCAATATTTACATGCTCCCTCTATGCAAACTCCTTACATACCTCGGAAACACATTCTTCCTGTATGCAGTTGACATCCAGTTCTATATCCCATTCTCCAAATCTCTTGAAAACACTGAATCAACTTTGACAACCCATATAAAAGCAATCCAGCAACCCTAAAAAAATATAAATTATCTGGCTAAGCAGAAACTCCCCGATCATTAAATCTCAAGTGTTTGATCTAGGTAATTTCAAATTATACTTTCTGAACAAGTACATGATCTAGGCATACAACTGGATGAGAACCTCATGATGAAGAAACATCTCAACAAGCTAATCACATCTGGATACAGCAAGCTAAGAATTCTACAGTGCCTGAAGCCTCTACTAACCTTCAAAGATTTCCAGACTGGGTTTGGAAACCTTAATTTTCTTGAACCTAGACTATCGTAATTCTCTATTTCTCGGTCTACCTGCATACCTCTTAAAACCATTACAAATATTGCAAAATGCCTCAGCAAGACTCTTACTTGGATCCAATAATTTTGATCACATTTCTATATTGCTGATCTTATTACACTAGTTACCAGTTCAGTACTGAATCAAATTTAAAGTTCAAGCTTTAATTTTTAACATCATTCACTCAAGTAATACCGATATGATAGGCCTATCACTGCAACCCTACACTCCCAAGCGATCATTAAGATCCCAAAAAAGGGATTACTGTCCGTCCCCAACATATGAAGCTCACACCTGACACAAGTAAGGGATCATGCCTTTTCCATTGCTGGACCAAAACTGTGGAACTCCCTGCCCGGAAAACTATGATTGATTCCTGACAAAAAGAAATTTAAAAAAGAGCTAAAGACATGGCCCTTCAAAAACACATACAACCTAATCTAAACTCTATAAGAAGAAAAGAGTCTATAAACAACACAAAACTAACTAATAATGATTGAATACAAATTCCCTAACAAATCATCTCAACATAAAGTGTTGAACAATTACTCATGCTCCCCCTACATAACAATCTATTCATTTTACCCTCCAGGTTTTGCACTATCAATCTTTCTAGTATTGGCCCGTATTATAATGTATTACATTGACGTTTGTACTATTGTCCTTTCAAGTATCGACTTGTTTTATGAATATACTGAATCTGACTTATGAATGTGCAGCCCCGAATTATGAACGTCTCCTCAAGTAGTCGAGTAGCCTTGATCTATGAATGTATGTATATTGTGAACCATTGTGATCTTTACTGGAATGACAGTATATAAAATGCTCAAATAAATAAATAAATAAATAAATAGATAAATCAATGAACTGTATTTGCGTTGAAATGGAGGAGGCACATGCATTGCAAATGTATTTCATGCATATTCATTGTGAAAATCCTGAAAACTCAACCAGTCTGCTGCATTCAAGGATGGGAGTTGCTTACCTGTGCTCTAGACAACCCCTTCACCTCCATTTTTCTCCCTTTGTTGGTTTAAATTATAGGAAGGGCAATTTTCAAAAACATTTTTGTGGAAAACAGCCTTACTGAAAATTGGCCTTCTCAAATTTGGCTTAAAGTACGTTACTGCATTCCTTTTTGGGCATGTTTAGGTTGGAGGAGAAAATTAGCGCACGAACATGGAATTTCCAAAATGATGTGCTCTATTTTGCCCCCACTTGGCCATCTGCTAAACTATAGGCGTAAAGGGCACACATTCTTCTAATGTGTGGAGTTTGTACCTGCTCGTTTTCAATGGGAATCCATGTAGATTGTTTCCCCTTGGGAACAAGTGCAATGTAGATATGCTAAATTAGTATGCACACTTTATACATAGCATGGACTATTGAATATTGCTCACAAAAACATTTAAAAGAAATCTATGTTGTGGCCATAAAGACTATTCTCTAAACACCTAATACTAATGATTGCCTGATTGTTTGACCTTTCTTAGATAATGTGGGGCAGATTTTCAAAGGGTTACGCGCGTAACATATGCGCGTAACCCCTGAAAACCTGCCCCTGCGCGCGCCAAGCCTGTCTTGCATAGGCTCAGAGGCGCGCTCAAGCCCCAGGACGCGCATATGTCCCGGGGCTTCAAAAAAGGGGCATTCCGGGGGCAGGGCCGTGGGCAGGGTGCCGGTCCAGGGGGCATTCCGGGGGCGGGGCTGAGGCCTCCTCTGTTGCTGCCGTGCTGAGGGATGGCGCGCCGACAGCCAGCCGGTGCACGTAACTTCGAAGAGAAAGGTCAGGGGGAGTTTTTAGATAGGGCTGGGGTTGGATTAGGTAGGGGAAAGGAGGGGAAGGTGGGGGAAGGTGGAAGGAAAGTTCCCTCCGAGGCCGCTCCGATTTCGGAGTGGCCTCGGAGGGAATGGAGGAAGGCTACGCCGCTCGGCGCGCACAAGTTGCACAATTGTGCACCCCCTTGCGCGCGCTGACCCTGGATTTTATAACATGCGTGCGGATGCACGCGCATGTTATAAAATCGGGCGTAGATTTGTTCGCACTGGGTTGCGCTAACAAATCTACGCCCGCGCGTATGTCTCAAAATCTACCTCTGTGTGTCTAGGCATCAAATCCAAATAGTGTAGCTCCAGGGATATTTGCAGTATTCTAGTTGCACACATAATCAGATATTATGGCTAATGTACCTTTCAATAATGTGGGGAATAGGCTAGAAATGATTATAATTTGGCCCCATTAAACTCTAAGGGCCTGACTTGTCTCCTATTCTGTGTTTATTGGAAAAATGCTTAGGAAATTAGGCTCTAACTTTGAATGTGCATTATAGAGCTAAAGGCAGATCACCTAATGGCAGTATCTGGTTGAGACCAGAAGCAGGAGACCAAAGAATCTAAACATTTGACAAGGTAAGAAAGGTTTACTAAAGCCATATGCCCCCAGGATGAATAGAGTTGGAGCCAGAGCTATAATTCCCAGGAGGCACAGGTTCTGGAAGATCCAATGGGTTTCTGGGGGTGGAGTCTCTGAGAGTAAGTTAGGCGGATACTCTGACCTCACAAGTGAGACAGGTAAGGTATATAGAGAGGGACTGACCGACCAAGGGAAGAAGAGGAGGAGATGAGTTTCTTTCTTCCAAACCTCAGCAGGAAGACAAATCATGGTGGGTACAGCAGGTAGGACAGTGCTGGGTGTTGAATAGATGTCCACAGATCGAGCTGCAAGAGCAGTGAAGTAAGCCGTGAAGCTTATGGCTGTGAAGAGGAGGGTAATTTTCCAACCATGCACTTTACTTAAATTAGTGCTTTGTTACCTGGGTAAGATTCTTTGAAAATTGTCCTCCTAACTAATAGAGATATGAAAGACTCCAGTGTACTTGAACCCTCAGTAATGACGGAGGGTAATTATATGTAAAACATTCTCTGCCCTTTTGGTAGCAAAGCTGGAGTATGAGGGAAGGGTGGACCTTTAGTCATTTAGTAATGTGCATGCTGAGCTGCAATAATCATTTTAGGAGGAATTTTTCAACTGTCCACGTTAGGATAAAGACTGTGTGAACTTTTACTTGCAGGCTTTGCTTCAATTCATAGTGAGAGTACACACCTACTTTTGCTTCCAATTTGTTATGGGTACAAACTCTGCACTGTAGCTTGCACCTGCTTTTTCTAAGGGTAGAATTTGCTGGGAAATTATGCAGGAAGATTTGGCTCTTTTCCACTCCCTGACCACAGTACACCTCCAGGAACGCCTCCTTTCAATAAGTCAAAAAGTGCAAACCTTTAGCCACATGGAGGGAGGACAATTGCCAGTCAATTAACATGGGTTAAGCACTTTGAAAATTGAGCTCCCCAAGATTACAATTAAACATAGAAACACAGAAGCATGAAATATGACAGCAGACAAGGATCATAAAGCCTATCTAGTCTGCACAATTTCATTCCTGGTGCATAGACCACGGTTAATCTTTGGCTTTATCCTCACTTTTTTTGCAACTAGGGCTCCTCTGTGCTTATCTTGTGCTTTCTTGATTTCTATTATTGCTTTTGTGTTCATCACCTCCACTGGGAGGCCATTCCATGCATCTACCATCTTTCTATTGCTCTTAGAGTCTACCTTCTTGGAACCTCATATTGTGATCCTTTGTTCTAGCACATGCTTTCCTCAGGTAAAGGTTTGCTTGTTGTGCATTATTTATATCTTTAAGATATTGGAATGTCTCTATCTTATTCCCCCCCCCCCCCTTCAACTCTTCTAGGGTATTGTTAGGTCCTTTAGTCATAACTCATATGACTTTTGGCATAGACTCTAGACCCTCCCCCACCTCCCTAAATCCCTTTGAAAGTATGGCCTCCAGAACTGCACACAGTATTTTCAGAGAGGTCTCACCAATGATCTGTACATTTGTTAACCTATGACATAACAGAAAGCCTGTGTCTCAGATACCTTATTAGTTTTCATTGCTGATCATGTGCTCCTTTTTGAGTGCTGACTTCAGCTCTCCCTAAATGGAAGGTTTTCTGGAAAGAGCAGATCATCCATTCTATGAAAAAAAAGGCCATATTTCGGTGCTGTGGATATCAGCACATCTTATCCAAAGCTCATAGTCAACTGTAACATATAAAAAATAAAGCAACTGAAACCTAATACATTGATATATGATATTGAACCATGAGACAGAAAAATATTTTGACATTAGTTCAATGACCACCTTTACAGCTTCTTAGCCCCCTGTTAAATGCACCCCATGGTGTCTACTGATAATCCATTCTTCAGGTTGCACCCATTTCTGGACTCACTGGGTCAGGTCCAAGAAAACAAACCGGTAGCCGATCCAAGATGGCTGATAGCAACAAACACAAGGAGTTGAATCGGTAAAAAAAGGACTTTATTAAATCTTGCCCTTGGGCACAGGCCCAAAATGGGAAAATCCTCCAGTTCACCCGTCCTATTGGATGTGAAATTTTAAATAAGCACTGTGAAAATGTACCTCACAGTGAAAAGGAAATATAAAAAATGACTTACAGTGGTGAGCTATATTGTTATTGATTAGGTAGTTACAGCCGCTGTATTGATTAAGAAATCAGTGAATTCACAAGTGGTTTATGTAGCAACACTGTGGTCAAGTTTGCAGCCTTGTTAGAGGCAAACAGGCAATAAATTTAAAAAGTGGTTAAGTAAGGCCAGTCACACAGTAGCTGCAAGGATTTTTTTTTTTAAAGCTCCTTTACTAAGCTCCATCCTTGTGAATGTTGTGTTTGTCTTCTTTAATGAAGAATAATTCCTTGTTTAAAGTATTATTAGGCTACAGCAAACCACATTCATGGAAACAGTCTTCATTACACTCAATTCCTTGCTCAAACCACTGTACTGTTCAACCTAGGATAATTCTAAAGAAAGAAGATGTGCACCCTACTAAATTTGCTACTAGTTACCAGATGTCTAATTTTGTATTCAGACCTGGAAAACATGGGCACAACATTAAAATCTATCCTCTAAATAGAGAGAGAGAGAGAGAGAGAAGGGGGCAGATTCCCAAATATTTTTGCCTTGAAAGATATGTTTTCAAAATACCTATGCATGTTCAAGATACGCAGAAAGTGTTGTGTGACTCCGCCCCAGGGGCTGAATTTCTGTAAGATGACTTTCCTTTCAGAAGATGCAGGAAAATAAAATATGGGGGAAAGGACAAAAGATGCAATGTCAAAATTCAACAAACAAACTGACTTTCAGGCTTCTTGCACTTGTTTTTGGCCTTAATTTTGCTCATTGCTTAAACCTGGCCCTTTGGGCTCCTCAAATAACTTTCCTTGTGTTCAGTCATTTTGTTTTTCACTCGGGCATAACTCAATCACAGCAGAAGCATATTGCGTGTCCTCTTCCTATCTTACTGGGAGTGATCTCTTTGGAGCCCTCTCCTTCTTCCCAGAGAGCCTACAAGGCCAAAATGCATGCTCTTTAAGCAAAGCCTTAAAGGGCCTTACCTTGCTGTAATCTTTGCATCTTTGACAGCATTTCCCTGCAGCCAGCATCTCTAGAGGAGGCAAGGTTTTAACACTTCCCTGTCCATTAAGAGAGTGATTTTCAACAGTGTGTACATAACTCAGCATAGCATACTGTGTAAGCGCATTTGCTTCAGTACACACAGGTTTTTTAATGCAGAGATCTGCATAGTTTATACACTTATTTTATAAAAGTAACCACCATATATATTTTGCATGTTGTATAATTGTAATGTTCCCATAATAACCTTGAGTCTATGCGCGGAGGCAGATATTTTATAAAGTTGGCTGCTCTTTGCCCATATTTTTCTTATGAAAACACTTATTTGTGTGGGTATTGCCAAGTACCAGTTCTATCTAGAGCTCCACCATTTCAGCCAGACCTTCACTAGTTCATCCACACCCACCACCACTTGCTCCAGTCCCCCTCACCCAAAAACAGATTAAAGTCAGGTTTAAGTTTCATGACTTGGTTAGCTGGTGAAAACGCATGAGTGCTTGTCTGAATAAGCATGCGTGTACGCTGTTTATAAAATACGTAAATGTGCACATACTTCAAAACACCGCCCCGGAATGCTTGGAAACACCCTCTTTCCATGCACATACTTTTCTGGGCAGCAGCAACACTACGTGCGTCCTCTCTTCTGGCTCAAAGTTTGCTTTACCATGCACAGAGGCTGCTTGCATGCATACAGTGCTGGTTTCACATGCATGAGCCCCTGCATAACTCTAAAAATTCTCCTCCAAGGTGGCCATTTTCTTCAGCTTGCAGAGGTGCAAGGTCTGCTACTACTTTTGTCCTGGCAGATCTGGAAGTTCATCATCAAAGAGAAACTACCTACAAAGTACAAGGGTACAAAACTATCCATGTGCTGAACATCTCCTTAATGGAAACAAACCAGCATGTGTAGATATGAACATAAAAACCTACTCAAATTGTGTTCCTTCCCCAAGCTATCCCTGGCTCTGCATTGGCCTCGTTTGCTTCTTGCATGCCAGGCCATATTAACCCAGGTACTTACTCACTTTACAGCAAAGGAGTCCATTTGCGACTGGATATCTGCAGTTTGTACAATTTATATATCTCGTTGAGCTGGCTGGTGCCATTTTCTAAGGTAAAATTTTACTATGGCGCCAGCCTCGGTCCTGTTAGTGCAGCAACTGCGAATCAAGAGTGACTGGGGATCACTCTTCCCATGAAGACATTTTCCACAATAGGGTTTCTGCTTCCTCTGTCTTGAATTTATGAAAGAAGTTCACACAGGTGCATGGAGAAGAGAGGGAGGTGCTGCACTGGAGCTGTTAATCATGAGGTTGGAGGCTGCAGCATCATACCCAGAACTCTCCTGGAAACTACTTGCAGAAACATGACACAAAACATTATGCTATGTTTGTAGCGAGCGGAGTCTTCAGGGGCTGATGATACAGGCTTGGCGTCCGTCATTTAGCTCATGGGAGAGCGGAGCCCTTGGGCCACAGGGCGGCTCAGGTGGGGACATGAGCCGCACCCGTGGTGAGGTGTGTGTGCGGGAATGGGCAGCACAGGAGCAGAGCTGGACGGAGCTTGGAAGACTGGACGTAGACATGGACTTGGGCATAGACTTGGACGAAGACTTGGTCATAGACGGGAAGACTGAGGCTTGGAACTGAAGAGATGAGGAGATAAAGACTTGGAACTGAAGAGAAAAGGAGATGAAAACTTGGAACATAGACTTGGACGTAGACTTGGACAAGGAAGGCAAGTCACTCAGGCACCCTAAACAGCACATGGGGCTGGTCGCGGACCACACTGAAGACTCAGACGAAGAACAAAGGCACAAGTGGGGATGAGCAAGACCCTCAGGCACCCTACACAGCACGTGGGTCTGGTCACGGACCACACTGTCCCCTATGCACCCTACACAGCCGGGAGGCTGGTCGCAGACCACAAGGGGAGTGGGACGAGCTCAGGAAGTCTCATAGCACAGGAGCGAAACAACCCCTCGGGACCTCTGGAGTCGGGACTGGATACAAGGAGATAAAACTTAGCACATAGCACTTGAGGACCGAACCTCGAACTTTAAAAACAAGGTCTCTCCGGAGAAATGGGTTCTTCAGGACCTGGAGCATCAGGACCGGGATAACATCAGGAAGGGGACAAGGAACATCACTGGACTTGGACTCACAGACATCTTAGAACTAGGAACATCTTGGAACTAGGAACATTTTGGAATGGACTGCAGAACTTAGGACACAGAACAGCTTGGAACATGAAACATCTTGGATAATGGAACATCTTGGATCATGGGACATCCTGGAATATGAACATCTTGGAACATGGGCATCTTGGAAAACAGACCAGGATCTAAACTCACAGACATCCGGATGTGGAGCTGCATCAGGATATGGACTCACGGACATCCGGACATGAAACAGCATCAGCATCTGGACGAATGGACATCCAGACTTGGAACAGCATCTTGATCTGGACTCATGGACATCCGGACTTGGAACAGCGTCAGGATCTGGACTCATGGACATCCGGATTTGGAACAGCATCAGGATCTGGGCTCACGGACATCCAGACTTGGAACAAGGATCAAGACTGAAGAGACATCTTCAGGAGCATCTGGATAGATGTGAAGACGCTGGTGCAATGGATCAAGGCCTTCTTATAGGACCCATCCAGGAAGAAGAAGACTGAAGCTTCGGTGGGGCCGTGGCCACTTCCTGCCACTGGCCCTTTAAAAGGAAAGAAGAGGTGCAGCCACACATTTAGAGGAAGGGCTGAAGACAGGCTGCAGGACCGTGGACAGCGGCCCTGCAGTGCAAGAAGAGGCAGGTCGTGTCAGCAGCGTCTCAGCTGTGAAGGAGGAGGGCCCAGAGGCAGGCGATGTCAGCAGTAATGGATGGATTTACCATTTGTAAATTGTCTCACTGTTCGGCTCTAACTGAGAAATCAAATGGTCAGCATTCATGTAAATGTGTGTGCCCTAATCGTCTTCTTAATGTTATTTTTTTCTATTTTCTCTATGCTAATCTATACATCCCTTATGTATGCAAGTGACATCAAGCATACCTGTGTGCATAAAATGGACACAGCAAGAACTGTTTCTCCCTTAAGTGGCTGACATGCTCAAGTTTCTATGGCATTTATTAAGTATTGTTAAATGTCTATTTGAGTACTGTTCCCTTTTGTTGTGCCCTGATTCTTATTTTCATCTTTTACCTTACAGAGAACTGCCGCACTGCATTTGAGAAACATACTTTCCTTGTCATCCAAGAAAAAATTGGGAGCCCCTGAGGCAGCTGTTGCGAAATGTGATATCATGTTCGGCTCAGTGTTTCTGTTGAAAGGGAAGATTAATTCTTTATTTGCAACATTTCTTTTCTCTTAAATGTGTCTTTGACACAGAAGATTCTGGGTACAGTTGCAGGACCGGGCGTTTCACCCCCGTTGTCATTCCCAACAGGTCAGCAGAGATGAGGTACATCGAGGCCTTATGTGCTACCCGCTGTGTCATCAAATACACCTTCAGAGTTCTCAAAAGTCGATTTTGCTGTTTGGACAAGATGGGTGGAGCTTTAAAATATGCCTCACCCAAAGATGGAGATATAGTGCTGCTTTGCTATGTCTTCCATAATCTCATTCTACGTAATGGACTATGAATGGATATACCCACGGATGCCCCATGTGTCCCCGCATGAGCTGAGTGGCAGTCAGCTTCACCAAAACCTTATAAAATGCTACTTTGCTTGACAGGCCTCACCTACCACATTCCCTTCCAAGGAAGGGAGGCCAGTAGACTGTAGGGATGTGCAGACAAAATGTTTGCATTGATAAGTTGATAAGTTGAAGTTGAGGGTCGATTTCGTTCAATATGGACATATGGAGAATTCCATAAGTTGAGGGTCTGTCCATACGTTCACTGGTTCCCTAAATAAAAATTTAAACCCCTCACCCTCCTTAATCCCCCCCCCCAAGACTTACCAAAACTCCCTGGTGGTCAAGCGGGGAGTCAGGAAGCCATCCCTGTATTCCTTTGCGAGGAGCATGTGACGTCGGCGTCACGTCGGAGTGACGCGGACGTCACGTGCTCCTCCGGCCTCCTGACCCCCCCAAGCTGGCCAAAAGTTCCGGTTGGGTCCAACGGGGGTCCCGGAGCGGAGGCGCGGAGAAGCACGTGACGTCCGCGTCACTCCGACGTGACGCCAACGTCACGTGCTCCTCCGTGCCTCCGCTCCCGGACCCCTGCTGGACCCAACCGGAACTTTTGGCCAGCTTGGGGGGGGGCCTCCTGACCCCCCCCAAGCTGGCCAAAAGTTCCGGTTTTGTCCAACGGGGGTCCCGGAGCGGAGGCGCGGAGAAGCACGTGACGTCCGCGTTACTCCAACGTGACGCCGACGTCACGTGCTCCTCCGTGCCTCTGCTCCCGGACCCCCGCTGGACCCAACCGGAACTTTTGGCCAGCTTGGGGGTGCCTCCTGACCCCCCCAAGCTGGCCAAATGTTCCGGTTGGGTCCAACGGGAGTCTGGGAGTGGAGGCGCAGAGGAGCACGTGACATCCGTGTCACTCCGACGTGACGCGGATGTCACGTGCTCCTCGCAAAGGAATACAGGGATGGCTTCCTGACTCCCCGCTGGACCACCAGGGAGTTTTGGTAAGTCTTGGGGGGGTCAGGAGGGTGGGGGGTTTAAGTGTTTATTTAGTGTTTATTTAGGTTCAACGTATTCAACATAGCTACGTTGAATAAGTTGAAAATCGCGATGCGTTGCGCATCATCACTTTTTTAAGTTTAAAAAAAAAATAAGTTGCGTTTCACATATGCGTTCAAAACGAATGCACACCCCTAGTAGACTGTTAGCTGCTGCTCTCCTTGCTACCATCTTTTTATCTCTCAGTGCTTCTCTGTCTGAGTCACTGTGTAACAGAAAATACGTATGCCTACTCTGGATTCATCTTGACAATGGAGCAGTACAGTGTACTGGAAAAACAGTTCTGAAAGTAAAGATGACATAAAATACATGTGGCTTCCATAATGTGTTCTGCCTCATAGTGACACTAAAAGAGGCATGTGTGACTCTAAAAGAGGCATGTGTGGCACTAAAAGAGGCATATGTGGCACTAAAAGAGGCATGTGTGGCACATGAGTTTGTGAGCGACTGTCAACACTGTGTTCATAGTTTGGCCTAGCTAGCACCGAGTGGCTTGTTGGCCCTCCCCAGCAGAACCCATCCTAGCCATGAGTGCGATGCCAGCACAGCTGGCCCTTGAGTATGGACAGCAATGGCTGTAGAAATGCTGTAAATATCAAATTGCTCTGAAACTTAAAGGCACAGCCTAAAGGTACAGGTAGAGAGCTAAAGATTTCAGTGACAGAGTTCCCATTGTATTGCCTCATTCCATAGCTGACAAATATGTGCATGTGAACTTATACACCTGCACTGAGTTGGCTTACTGTCACATGGGCGTGCCAAGACACAGCTGACACCACTGCGTCACCAGTTTCAGAGCCATGGCTGACTAGGTTTTTCAACTGGATCCAGATTTCCAGGATATGTTGATCCATTCCTGGTTTTACTCCCATGCATGCAGGTATTGATAGTCTTGGTTTTGCTTGGAAAAGCTATAGGGAAATCTGATGAAATCCATGCATGTAATGTGATTCAAACCAGGACAGCATTTACCTGTCCTGAAAATTGGAGGCAGTTGGCAACCCTATTGCTGACATCTGAGTGCTCTAGTAACATGCCTTCCCTTACAGCCTTGGGTAAAGTGCCTGTACTACCTGGCGCCATTCCCACAATGCACACAGGTCCTTCCAAGCTAGCATACCTCTTGGTACACCTACCTATGCAATTTGTAAATGATAATGTGCAGAAGGTGAGAGCCTTGGATGTTGTGTTGTAATGTAGGTTCAGTTAGCTTCTTGGCGAGCCTACACCAGGATACATGTCCAGCTCTGTGAAGGCAGGATTGGAAATCAGATGGTTTCCTGCCTTTATTTGTATTTTCCAATGACCTCAGAGATGTCACTGTCACTGTATAGTTTCAAATGACTCTAAGAGCACACAGATCTCACCTGAGCAAAGGTTGATGACATAGAAGCCAATGGTTAGGTATGTTTGAACACCCTGCCTTCAACTCAGTCATCACAGCTAATCTTACAGAGATATTGAGATGTCAAGGTGCTGCAAGACCCTTGGCCATTATGGCTTACTGATAGTTATGTGGTGCAGCTGTCTGTATGTATGTATGTACCAGGAAAATATGCAGAATATTTTGATTTGAGCAATAGCTAGTATCTCTTACAGTCCTGGTGCGATCTGTGAGATCTGTGACCACCCTTAAAGCACATAGGCTGAGTACTCCAGTGCCAAACGGTTTGCAGATAGTTCTGTTTCCAATGTCACTCCACACGTTTCTGTGGTTTAATGGTGGCAGGCCCTTTCTGATCCACATGCGGAGAATCAGGAAGAGGTACTTTCCTCTACACTGTGCCTCTTGTGGTGTAAGTGGTGAGCAGGGCAGGTGTGCTCCTACCCTGTTAATGATCTGCTCTGTGTATAGATTTAAGACAAGAGAAACTGTTGTCAGCTGATGACTTCATGAGCCTACAAGCTGCCTCCATAGTACACAGGACACTGTGCAGAATGTATAGGCCTACTGCTCCCAGAGGTCTCATGTGGTTGGCATGATGGCTGATGGCCTTTCTGTGTTGGTCTCTTGCCAGACACGCATTTAGTGCCACCTAAGGCCTTAAGGGGCCCATGTCAATACCTTAGACAAAGTTGGTTTCATATGTGCCTCTGACAGATGTGTTTTATGTGGCCAGGTACGCATAATCATTGCCGAGGAAGGGCTCAGTCTACCTCACTAGCAGTTATGGACAAGCAGTCACAGACATCAATGTTGTTCGATGACAAACATTCCAGGAATATACGCATTGCCCATGTGTAGGTGCATGAAGTGCTGTAGGTATTCCACACTCAAAAGATAAATGTCAGTGTGCGACTCGCTGAATGATGTGCTGTGTTTCCCTCTGTCAATTTCTGTCTCTGGGGGTACTGTTACACTCGGAGGTCCCTCCCTTACCACAGCTATCCATACCCCAGAGCAGACAGTGTGTGTGCATTCATTTTGCACACACTGCTTTTGGACAGCAGTGATTGAGTGCTTCCACTCTTAAGAAAGGGCGCCTCTGAGAGTAGACTGTATGGTCTATAGTATGCATGGCCTCAGGCCTTGTACTTTAAAATTTCTGTTAGCCGCTCACTGTTTATACCTGGCATTGAGAGAGGTGTGAAACTTGACAGTGTGACACATCAAATACGCAGTCTTACAAGTGTGTGTATTAGTTGACATTTGCCTGTATTGCACACCGTCTACCCCCTGCTATGGAGGCTTTTCCACCTAGTATTTGGAGTGGATCTAATAGTCCAGTTATTTGGGGGTGTGCAGGCTACCCATGCTTAAACTGTCACTGAGGCTTGCCACTTTAGGGAGGGAGGAAGTGGGTGTTAAGAAGCTCTCCACTGAATGTGGGTATGCTGGGATGGCAAGAACATGGAGTGGCAAGAATCACCTAATGGCATCAATGTTGAGCCAATTCAGATGAATGGTTTGGATGAAGGTTTAGTGGCAGCATGTAGTAAGATACCCAGTGCAGGGGGTTGTGTGTGTGTGTGTGTGTGGGGGGGGGGGGAGGGGGGGTTGTTATGCATGGTCTCCTTGACCTCCTCCTCCTTGACCTCCTCCTCCTTGACCTCCTCCTGTTCATACATAGAGGTGGTATGGCCATATCTCCTCCTCCTTGACCTCCTCCTCCTTGACCTCCTCCTGTTCATACATAGAGGTGGTATGGCCATATCTGCTATAGAATCTAGGGGACAGGTTTTGCTTAGCACTTTTGGTGCTTCACTTGTACACTAACCAACCTTTCCCTTCAACACCGCTGTGTATTTGGTGACTGATGGAACAGAGTGTCAACTGCTGTGTGACAACTAGGGAGGAGGAGCGAGGGAGTAGTGTCTTATCCAGAATGTCCACTGGCGAAGAACAGAGGGCCTAGAAGGCTGCTGCTGCTGTTTGGGACCAGGCAGACTCCCACAGACCGACTGCTATCCCTGTAGTGGGCTACCTTTGGGATCTGGATACTACCTGTAAGGTCATCCTTACCTTACATGAATTATACAGATCCCCAAGTCATGCCAGTATAAAGGTGCCAGCCAGTCTGTGAAAGTCTGCCTGGCAGGGCCAGTGCAAGGGGATTCGGCACCCTAGGCACTTTCAGCCTTGTGCTGCCCCCCCCCCCCCTCTGTCATGCTGCCACCAGCCCGCCCCCGGTTGCAGCCCCGACTCTAGGGGCAGGGACCACATGCCGCCACTCCCCCACCCTCCCACCCTCCCCCTCCACCCCAAAAAAACCCTCACAAAACACCTGGTCCAGCGGAGAGCCCAGGAATGATCTGCCACTCCCAGGTCATCGGCTGCCACTAACCAAAATGGCGGCGGTGGCCTTCAGCCCCTACCATGTGACAGGGGCTACCGGTGCCATTGGTTAGTGGCAGCCGAGGCCCTGGGAGTGGCAGATCACTCCCGGGCCCTCCGCTGGACCACCAGGGGGGCGTCGGGAGGGTGGCTCGACGGGGGGGGGGGGGGGGGGGGGGGGGGAAGCAGGGTGAGGCAGGGACTGGGCAGAATTTTAAAGGGGCACTTTTTGCCCTTTCAAAATTCTGCCATCTGAAGTGGCCACAAGTGGCGGCGGCGCCCCCAAAGTCTTGGCACCCTAGGCACAGGCCTAGCTCGCCTAGTGGTTCCTCTGGCCCTGCTGCCTGGTCCCAAGCAGCAGGGCTGTTGGCTTGTGGACATTCTCGACACAACAATATTCCCTCACTCCTCCCCTCTAGTTGTCACAAAGCAGCTGACACTCGGTTCCAACTATCAGCAAGTAGATGTCATATTTGGTTTAGTATGAAAGGTACAAATGGTTGGGTACAGATAGCCTTTGAGTCATGACATAAGTGAGGGGGCCGAAGATCAAGTATTTTATGATGATGACTCTAACTTCCCCTCTAAATGTACACAATATACTGAATTGGGCAGCTAGCTACTGTCCATCTCACATACAGACCCATGTAAGCAGGAGTTAGCTAAGAGCATGCAGTGAGAAGAAGGCAAGAAGAGTCAATATGAAGGTCCTCAGTAATAAACTTCTTCTTTAGCTCTTGCTGTCTTCCTTAGGAGCACACACTGAGCATTCAGTTGCATAGCCTAGCTCACATGGCCTTGCCTGCTAGATAAGTAGCTAGTTGGAATATGCAAGGGCATTCTAGTATGCAAGGTCATATGGAAGGCAAACCTTGTATCTAGTGAACTGTTAACACAAAAAACACACAATGAAAGGAGCCAACCAGGAAGTGTATTTTTCAAACTAGTGACCACTTTATTAGCAAAGACATGTAGGCCACTTTTTGAATCAAGTCAAAGTCTTAGGAAATAACATTCTGCAAGGACAAGATAGCAAATAGAAAAAAATGTTGTAAATTACATGAACATCACATTCTGTGTAGACCTGTACATACATTGTTTGAAATGGCAGCATTACATATACAGTCTTAGCATTTTATCTTTTTGGCATAATCATGATTATAACAAAGCACATAGAAAGCGGAAGTGACACTCCCAATACCTACAGTACAGCTCTAATGTTGGAGCTGATAGCAGCCTTGCTATGTGATCACTAGGAAAAGGCCCCATACAGTCCATGTTGAAAGAGTGCACTCAAGGGGACAGCCTAAGGGCCAAGGCAGCAGAGTTCTGCAAGAAGGCAGCAGAACCAGGATCAAAGAGAGCAGCATGAAGGCAGGAGACCCAGGAGAAGATATAACAGCATGGAGGCAGCAGGACTAGGACCAAAGAGCACAGCATAGAGGCAGGAGGTCTAGGAGAAGACTCAGAAGCATGGAGGCAGGAGGACCGGGAGAAAACACCACAGCATGAAGGCAACAGCAGCATGAGCTGAGATGAGTTGAGATACCAGTTGCTGGAGCAGGAGATGAACATGGTGAGAAGAGGCAGGAGATGGACCATGACTGGAGGCCACATCAAGGAGGATGGAATATGGGCAGAGCATCAAGGAAGGCTTTAGAGTTAGGCTGCTAGACCACAATGGCTAACAGTAGACTATCCCTTCTGCATGCTGGCACAGGAACTCTGTAGTAAGAATGGGCCTAGCAGGCTTCTTCCAAATAGCCGGCATGGGAACTCTGTAGTGAGGACAGGCCCCACAGGCTTATTCCATCTAGCCAGCATTGTAGTGAGGATGGGCCCAGCAGGCTTCTTTCATCTAGCTGGCACAGAAACTCTGTAGAAGGGCCCGCCCAGTATTGTTGGTACAGCTCTTCTTATTTGTCATTCAATGCCACCACCTTTGGGCCTTTATGGCCCTTTGCCACATTGTGGCTTGCCACTTGAGGGGGTATGTCTTTTGGGGGCCTACCCCTTGGGCATCTGTCAGCCTGGGGACTGCTGCGTGGTGTGGATTCCAATCGTACTGGGAAAGACTCAGATGGTTGCTCAGGCATCGTTTGCAGGATCTGCTTCAGCACATTCATCATATTATTGACTGCTGCGGCCAGAATTGTAACATTCTGCGAGTTTGCGACAGTATGATCTCACAGGACCTGGTTTTGCCTGTTAACAGCCGTCCTGAGGCACACTAGCTCTGCCCATATGTGTCGGAGGTTAACCCCATGCTTCCTTTCCAGCTGGTCAAACTGCACATGCACGGACTCCTCTGTTGGTGGCAGGCATGTAATTGATGCTGGTGCTGGGCCTGGTGCCGATGCTGATGGCAGTGCTGGTGGCGGTGCTGTGCTGGTGGTGTAGAGTGCAGGACTTTGGGCCTCCAAATGTGGCATGATGAGGCTTCTGGGCTGCTCCTCCCAAGGGCATGGTGCTTCAGGCTGGTGCTATGGTGTGCTGGCTCAAGGTTGTAATGAATCTATTGGCTCCCACTGAAGCTAGGTTTCTCCATGAAGCCAGAGAGGTTGAGGGACACATTGAGTGGGCTGGGTGAACCCAGGGGTTACAGCATCTGCAATGCCTCCTGAGCCTGTAGCTGCTGCTGCTCCTCCTTCTCTTTCACCTGGGTCTGGGCACCCATCAGGAAGGCCCTGTGCGAAAGGGCTGCTGCGCTGCTGGTCCCTGGGGCTTGCTGGCTGGTTCCTAGGGGTTCCTGGCTGGGGCCAGCAGCTTTGTGGGTGAGAGCTGTTGAAACAAAGCATAAGTACCAATGGTAGAAAGTATCCTTTGTCATTTGGCATTAGAGATGCACTTTGCTTCTTAAGCATTGAGAGCATCTTATGCCAAATGATGTGTACACCCATTGCAGCCTGCCCTTTTACAGCTGAGGTGAGCTTACCAGCTGCAGCTCACATGGTATCTAGCCGCTCAGCCATGCCCTTGAAGACATTCAGTCCCAACCTTTGTGCAAGGTGCTCCTCCATGGGGGTGAGGATGATGGGACAAGGGACTCCTCCTCCGGTCCGCAGTATATATTTATTTCTGGCCATCACCTTGGCTTTCAACTGTGCCTTGATGACTTGGTACCTGTGGGCCACCTGCTGCTCACTTCATTGGACTCCACTGTGGCTGGAGATGCTCTGGCCTATGCTACACCAGATTTGGCCATTGGATGCCTTTGAGGTCTTGGCTGCCCAGTTGCCAAACAACATGGCATATTGCTCCAGGACCCCTGCAATGACCATCTCATTATCCCCACTGAACTTGATAGCCTTGAGATGAGGGCGTCCTGTTGTCTGCCTGCCAGAAGGGGGTGCCACTTCCATTTCTGAGTCTTTCCTCACTCTGCCTCCCACTCCCCTCTCCCTCCCTTCCTCCCCCCCCCTGCCCTGCCTTGACTACTCCCTTCTCCCTGCCCTCTCTCTCTATCCCTAGCCTGCTGTCCTCCTCCCTCTGTTCTCACCTGCCTATACCCTTCCCCTCCTGCATTCTCCTATCCCTTTCCTCCTGCCTATCTCTACTCATGTCCCTACTCTTACTCCACCTCCTAGCACTCCTGCCCTCATCCTTCCACCTCCTCTCCTCCCTCCTCCCCTTCCTCTCCTCACACCTCTCCTCTCCTCTCTCCCCATGCCTCTCCTGTCCATCCTCCTCATCACAAACACCACTCCTCAATCCTCCCCAATAGCACTCCTCACTCGTCTACTCACACCACTCCTCCTCACTCCTCCACCAACACCACTCCTCACTCCTCCACTCAAACCACTCCTTCTCACTCTGCCACTCCTCCACCACCACTCCTCCAAAAGACAGATGAACTGGACAAACAAACAAAAAATTTCATGCCAACAAAGACAAAAGTCCAAGGTAAAGGGAAACAGATGGGAACAGAAGACCAGACAATGCATTCAGTAATCAATTCAGAAAATCTCCTACTCCCACTAAACCACTCATCAACTCTCCTCTTCTCTCTCTCCCATGCCTGACACACCCTCAAAGAGGCAGCTGCAGGAAGCCGGGATATATAAACTGAAAAAAATAACGCACCACGCACTAATTTAGACTAGCCGCATAAAATGACATGGCATTGGGTGACGCAACTCGCCGTGCATTATTTACCTCTGCAATGTGGAGCCTGCAAATTAGCCTAACAATGCCCTGTTTTTATCATGGGTGCTATTTTCGCTATATTTATAGCTTTTTGTTGAGTCTAGGTCTTAGCTGGTTAGAACTTATTCGGCTAAGTTAAGATGTATATTCAGCGGCATGGCAAAGCCTATCCGGCTTTGCCATGCCGCCATGCATCTAAACTTACAAGGATACTTATGCGGCTAACTCACTCCACCCCCGATCTGCCCAGTTCATGCCTACTTTTTGTGCATGTAACTTTTAGCTGTATAAGTGATTTATACGGCTAAGCAGCCGCCACTGAATGTAGGTGCATATTCAATGGCTGTTTCTTAGCTGCATAAGTCCTGCTTAACTGGCTATATAGCACTGAAAACGCTTTGAATATTGAGCCCTCAGGGGTCAATTTTCAGTAGGTTGCCTAGTTGCAAAGTATGCATGAACTTTGTAGCTAATTTTCAATGAGAAGCCACCCAAGTAGTCAAGAAAGGTATCATTTTATACTATTTTTTGTTTGTTAACCTTTATTTCCAAGCATGTAACAGTGCAAACAGGACAGCCATGCTACTTTATCCCAGAATGTTTTAAAACTCTCAGCATATCTCGAGCATATGATCCTTTTCTGCCTTATTTTTTTTTTCTACTGCCTTATTTCTATGCAGAGGGGATCTCTGAGGGAGTTGCAGTGACTGGAGAGCCAAGCAGTTGGTGTGAATGGGCAGATGAGACAGGCCATATGGTTTTTTTTTTCTGCTGTCACATTTCTATGCTTCGGTGTTTCAAGTTCATGGAAAATGTCTATGCCGAAAGAAACATTGAGATCTGAGTACCCATGCTAACTAAAAGAGGGAGGGTCATTGACTGTAGTTGGGTGTAGCAGGTTCATTGCTTCATGGAGGTGCATGGTCCCAGAATATACAGAATTTCTTTGTAGCCCAGAGGAATAATGCATCCATGTACTGGAATACTCTGCCCATTACTGTTGGAGAACTGCGCCATAGTAATTCTTTGACATCTGGCAGCCAGCATCAAAATATGAACTTTGCTCTTCAAGCTCGGATCCCACGTCTTCGAAGGGGATGTACGAAAACTCTATTATTACCTATTCAGGAAGTGATAGAGTACATTGGGAATGGGGGATAGACTTTTTTAAAATACAAAACTTATAAAGTTCAATAACAGAAACATGCAGTTACCAAGACCATGTGGTCAGGAAGATTGTTCACATTTTTATATCCTTTTTTCCTGTTTCTTCTTTGGTTGCTGGCTTCTGATACTTTAGCTCAGAATAGACAGTATCAAATTTGAAAATACACTTCCCTCACTGAATCACTTCACCTACTTTTCACACTGAAATCATCTTAGAACTTGTTCGTCCCAGAACACCTGACCAGAAAAATGTCCAATTTACAGGGTATCACATGTATAATCATATGAAATAACTTTCTAGACAGGGAAATGCTGGATTTTTCTAACCATTAGAAAATGTAAAGGGGTTACACAAAGATTAATGCATAGAGAGGCAAATAATGACCCCAGACAGAGCAATGATCAATCTTCTTTCCAACGAATAACAGATTTTATTGTTCACTGAAGTAGAAATCAATATATACATACTATTTAATGTTCTTGGTTCAGGACCTTTTCAAGGCAAAATATCAGCCTAAATAAGCATAGTTTCTCTGGGAGAAAGCAGTTTAGAATATAGATACAGTAAAAAAAAGAAGTATGGATTCTGACTAAAATCTTACTGCAGCTTTTGATTGAACATGGTCTAAGTGCCAAGTAAACCAATCCTGCACAAGATGCCTTCTTTTATTAATTCCTAGTGTTGTCCCTCCTTTTATATCACCAATGGGACTGTTACTGGCCAAGAACTGGAGAGAAGTCTGTTCAGGCAAGCCTACCCAAGCCTACCCAGAAGCCAATCAAACCTAGCCCACTCCCTACCCCTTCCATCACGTCCTCCCCCCCTTCACCCCCCAGCCTCCCCTTACCTCCCTAGCTCACCCTCCCTGCCCCCCTATCTCCCCCTCCCACCTCTTCCTTCTTCTTCCGCCTCCCTCTCCCCCTCCCCCTTCAATCAATTAATCATACAACTGATCTATTGTAAATGAATACTTCGCCTTAATTTATAATTTTAAAACAGTTACAATTATGTTCCTTTTATTATATTTATCAAGTTGTTTGTTCCTCTCTCTCCTTCTGCCCTATTCTTTCTTGCTGCTCTTCCCCTGCCCACCTCTCACCTTTTTCTTGCCTGCTCCCCTTCTCCCCTACCCTTGTTCATTGTATTTTCTACCTGCTTCAGTTTTTTGTAAACCGGCATGATATGCCCTATGAATGTCGGTATATTAAAAGTTAAATAAATAAATAAATAAGTCTCTGGGATGAACTTTCAGAGTCCCGAGTCACTGAAGTAGTGGCAGCCACCACCCTTCTCTTCCTAGATCTCAGATGTATCACCTCTGTATGTGTACCACAGCTGGATCTGTCAATCAAGGAATTCATTTCTACTTATATCCCACCAATGCCAATGGCTCTAGGTGGCTTACAATGTTTCATACACCATATAATAGACACACAACATAAGAAACAACCTAAACAGAGTGCCTACCACTCAAAATCTGAAATAAATGAAGTTAAAAGTGGGACCTTCTCAGGATATTAGCTATAAACTAGTCTGAAAAGATGGGCTTTCAGTGCAACTTTGAAAGTTTTTGTACAAATTTTTAACCGCAATTCCTGTAGTAGAAAGTTCCATATTTGATGTGCAATGGCCATTCCACCATTCTATGTTATGATGTTTTATTCTTTTATAATGCCTTCCTTGAAACAAGTTTGACTCAAAGTGATTTACATCAAATAAATATATGTAACAATCAAATACATCATAATATATCAGTAATGTGTTATGATAGTGTACCTAATATATCATAAAAATAACTAAAAAAATAGCAATAGAAAAAAATATATAATTCACTTCTTAAAAAGGGGGTAAGAACAGAAAATACAATAATCTGGAACCATGCCTCAATCTAGCGCATGTTCACTGAAGAGGAATAAATTTGAGGTCCCCATAAATATTATCATATTTAATTGACTAAACCACCCTCACCTTTATGCAATCTAAAATCCACCTAACATCCCACATAACTACAGAAGCCCCAAACACCCTGGTCGCTTCCGAAGGAGCTCCCAAAGGGACAATCCCATTAGGTCACCACTTCAAGAATGAACTGCCTGGGGATGGCCCAACCCCTATAGCAGGGATCACCTAGAAGGCCTCCTTGGATGATATCAGTAGTGGGGGGGAGGTGGCTAGCAGTGGACATGAGTACAAGGAAAAGCAGCAGCTGGGCAGGAGGAAAATGCCCGCTATAGCACAGACTCCATCCCTTGGCTCAGCAGCAGGATTTCCCCCTCCCCCATTGGCATGGCAGTGAGTCAGGTGGGAGTGATTATGTAGAAAACATGACAGAATCATCTTGGAAATTAATTCTACCAATCCAAGTATAGCAGAGTGAAAAACTGTATACTTTTTGGCCTCAGTAACTCTTTCTCTGTTGACAGAAGACTACTTCTCTTAATATCCAACTTAAGTTTATATTTTTACTAATTCCCCTAACACTCTGAAATTTGACATTCATTACCAAATCTAATTTTAGAATGTGGCATTTGCTGTTGGTTTTCTATGCAGTCCCTTAATGGGCACAAGTTCCAAAAACACCTAGTATCAAGGTGCTAGACGCCGGCATAGAAATATCTCCTAAATTTAGCGAGTTCTCTGGGGAGCATCAAGCAATGTGTTAGGGTTTTAAGTAGTGTTGACATCAGAGGAGACCTTCAGAGTCTTCATCTGACACTTTTTAACCAGGGAGGATACAGAGAACTCTTCTGGTATATGACAAAGCAGCGTGCAAGAAACAGGAATGTGAATTACAGCTTTAAATTCTGCTGCAAACTTTTGCTTTTTGTCTCATTGAAGGGAGTTGCATGTACAATTAAAGACAAAGACAGGGGCACGTTAAGCTTTCCTCCCCACTTAATTGCCAGTTTGAGTGTCCCCTTTTCACCCCCATTGGCAGCTACCAGGGCATCACTGTCAGAGAGAGCAATGCTGCTGTTTGGAGGGAAAAAGACAGTGATCTAAACGCTGACCCTCTTAACTCTTATTTTGGATAGCAAATTGAATAACAGAAGAATATTAGTAAGGAAATTAATAGTTCTTGACTTTCTGTACTTTACTAGATGGAACAGTAAGAGAATCTGATACGTTAGAGATACAGCATTTGCCACCCTTCTTTCGTCCATCGATGTCTCTGGAGGGAAATATTGACCTGTCAGATGGTCCTACTGTCTCTTCTTTGCTTTTACATTAAAAAATAAAACATTCTCATGGATTAATATCATCTGTTAATAGAAGTTGCCTATATGCTAAGAGGAAAATATCTAGGAAGCACAAATTCTGACAGGCGAGCTTCATCTGCCACATTTTGCTACTCTGCATAGTTCTGCAGCCAACGAAAAGGAAAAACATTTGGAAAAGTGAAACCGGCCCAATGGAAAATTCTGCCACTCATTTCCTGCCCCTATAGGTAAGGCTGCACGATCTGACAGGGTAGTCACCTGTTCCTGGTAATGCAGTTTCACTATTTAACAGGTGAAATGAGCATCAATGTATATTCAGCATAGACAGAAAGCTCAAGCACTCAATGAGAACAGCAGTCTTGCTCTATGGAATAGATTATAAGACAGTTGCATTGATGTTAAAGATAGAAGTTGCATTCAAGGTTCAAAAACGGAAGGCCAGTCTAAAGACTGTACTGTAGAGTGGCTAAAGATTTACAATTGATTTGCCCTATTATTTACTACAGAACAATTCACTTGATTATTTTAGTCATAGTCAGGGGTAGTGTGAGGTCAGAAGGATTTGGAAGCTGTGCTTCAATGTAAACTAGTGTAAAAGCATTTGGGACAGAAAACCAGTAGCCGCTCATCAAGTAGGAGGCCAAGAACTGGCAACTACCAAACAGGAAAGGGACTTAGGAGCAAACATCTCAAATGATCTGAAGTTTGCTAGCCAATATGATAAGCAACAGGGAAAGCTACTAGTATATTCAGGTGCATAAGGAGAGATATCTTTTAGTCTCCTTGTATAGGTCACTAGTGAGACTCCATCTTAAATATTGTGTTCAGGTCTGGAGGCCATTTCATCGTAAAGACATTGAGAAAATGGAAGTAGTTAAGACAAAGGGTACCAAAATGATACAGGATCTGCATCACAAAACCTAATAAAGAGGATTAAGGAACTCAAAATGTATGCTCTAGGACAGCGCTTCTCAACCGGTGTGTCGCGACACACTAGTGTGTCGCCAAACACCGCCAGGTGTGTCGCGTCTCCCGGTGTCCCACTACCCCGTTCTACTTTCCTTTTGCCTTTTTCCAGCACACGCGGGCCAATTGGAAGCCTTCGTTCTTCCTATCCCCATTACACAATGGGAAGCCTCCTTCATTCTGCCTGCCCCCGCGCAGGCCAATCGGAAGCCTCCTCCCTACCAGTGGGAGTAGGAAGAAGGGAGGAAGCCTTTGATTGGCCGGTGAGGCAGGCAGGGAGGAATTTTGAACTCTGACGAAGCAAGATCGCGCAATGAAGAGGAAACCCGACCCCCGACGAAGCAAAGCCGCCATGGGAGCCCATTCCCATGGCGGCGAAGAGGAGACCTGACCCCGACAAAGCAAGGCCGCCACAGCCTGTGGCGGCGAAGAGGAAACCCGACCGAGGCCACCACGGGAGCCCATTCCCGCGGTGGCGAAAAAAGAAGGCCCGCCGGAGTAAAGCCGCGGCGGAACTGGAGCCCATCCCTGCAGCGAAGGAAGAAGAAGTTTTTGGTGAGAGCGGGTGCGTCTGTGTGTGTGAATGAGTGCCTGGGTGAGAGCGGGTGCGTCTGTGCGTGGATGAGTGCCTGGGTGAGAGCGGGTGCGACTGTGTGCGTGAATGAGTGCCTGGGTGAGAGCGGGTGCGTCTGTGTGTGTGAATGAGTGCCTGGGTGAGAGCGGGTGCGTCTGTGTGTGTGAATGAGTGCCTGGGTGAGAGCCGGTGCGTCCGTGTGTGAATGAGTGCCTGGCTGAAAGCTGGTGTGAATGGGTGCCTGGGTGAGAGGTGGTGTGTGTGGGTGTGAATGGGTGCCTGGGTGAGAGGTGGTGTGTGTGGGTGTGAATGGGTGCCTGGGTAAGAGGTGGTGTGTGTGGGTGTGAATGGGTGCCTGGGTGAGAGCTGGTGTGTCTGTGTGTGAATGGGTGCCTGGGTGAGAGCTGGTGTGTCTGTGTGTGAATGGGTGCCTGGTTGAGAACTGATGTGTCTGTGTGTGAATGGGTGCCTGGGTGAGAGCTGGTGTGTCTGTGTATGAATGAGTGCCTGGTTGAGAACTGGTGTGAATGGAAGCCTGGGTGAGAACTGGTGTGAATGGGAGCCTGGGTGAGAACTGGTGTGAATGGGTGCCTGGGTGAGAACTGGTGTGTCTGTGTGTGAATGGGTGCCTGGGTGAGAGCTGGTGTCTCTGTGTGTGAATGGGTGCCTGAGTGAGAGCTGGTGTGTCTGTGTGTGAATGGGTGCCTGGTTGAGAGCTGGTGTGAATGGAAGCCTGGGTGAGAACTGGTGTGAATGGGTGCCTGGGTGAGAGCTGGGGTGTCTGTGTGTGAATGAGTGCCTGGGTGAGAGCTGGGGTGTCTGTGTGTGAATGAGAGCCTGGGTGAGAGGTGGTGTGTGTGGGTGTGAATGGGTGCTTGGGTGAGAGGTGGTGTGTGTGGGTGTGAATGGGTGCTTGGGTGAGAGGTGGTGTGTGTGGGTGTGAATGGGTGCTTGGGTGAGAGCTGGTGTGTGTGGGTGTGAATGGAAGCCTGGGTGAGAGCTGGTGTGGGTGTGAGAGCATTTGTGTGTGATTGAGAGCTTGTATATAAGAGACCATGAGTGATTGAGAGAGAGACTGGTCAGGGAGGTGAGAGAGACCGAGACTGTTCGTGGGGTCTAATTGGAGTTATGTGTGTGAGTGACTGGTTGTGGGCGCTAAGGAAGAGGACTGTGAGGACAGAGCTTCAGCAGCCCTTGCTGCTTCCTGTGAGTGCTATTGGCCTGGAAGGGAAAGGAGTAGGAGAGTTGCTGGAGAGGGTAAGAAAAGGTGGCTTTTTAAATTTATTTTTCTTGATTGCCATTTTAATTATTGGGTATTATGCGATGTCTGCTGTTTTGAAATATTTTATTGATATTTGGACATGTTTAATAATTTTTATGAGTTTTTAATTGTTGGATATTCTGTTCAGCAGCTGTTTTGTAACATTTTTAGTAAAGCTTTACAATTATTTCTGTGTGGGGCGCTATAGCAGCTTGGCTTATTCTGTTTTCCCAATAGGAAATGTATTAGTGTTTAGGGCCTGGTTTAATAGTTGTATTCCTTAGATAGGGTTGTTACTGGTTGAGTGTGTTCCATAATACAGGTGTATCTTTTTGCGGGTTAGTTTGTGTGCATTATTGCAGATCCTGGGACTATGTTAGGTGCTATATTTCTCTTTCCATTTCTCTAGGTTTGCACTGCATGCAGAGTGGCTTTTTTGGTTTTCCATTCCAGTTTCTGTCTCCATATTTATAATGTGTGGTCTTTCTGTACTTGGTGAAGGTCAGTTCTGGGTGTGTGACAGAGGTGAGATATTTTACTAGCATGTAGGCTTTTGTATCAATCTTATTTGTTGTGTTTTCTCAATAGGATATGCATTAGTGGTAAATTACTGTCTTTTCATAAGAAGGGCTATTGTGCCTGGTAGTAAAGGGAGTTTGTTTTGCTTTTACTGAGATGTCATCAGAACCAGAATATCTTTTTTTGTATGGCGAGTTGTACAGGGTAATGCCCTAGATCTGCTCTGCACTCATTGCGGGGGGTTGAGGGGATTCCTGTGGATGCAGAGTGCATGTTTACATTTAGCCCCGTGACGGTCACATGCTCAGTGTGTCACGCATGTGAGAACCATCTGTCAGGTGTGTCCCGGCCAAAAAAAGGTTGAGAACCACTGCTCTAGGAGAATGAAATTGTTGGCATTATCCTTTCTTATTGCAGTTACAAAGTAGCATCTGCCTACTGTATCTGCCTGATTATTTTTTAATATATATATTGCAGGACTATCACCTGCACTCAAAATATGTTTTCATTTTCTAAACTATTTTCCCCTTGTGCACTTAACAGTGTCTGCTGTCCATGCCTCTCCATAAACAGAATTCCCTTAAAGGCAGGAGTGAAACTCATGCACTCCTGCCCTGGTTCTAGGAGCTTTAAGAATGCAGGAAGGCGCCAAAGTGACATCACTTCAGTGCCCACCTCTGTTTTGGCAGGTACCATTTTTTAAGCTCCTGGAACCGAGGTAAGAGCAAGTGGATTTCGTTCCTGCCCTTAAGGATTTTTTCAAGGACCATGGGAAAGGGATGAGTAGGGGCTCGGGAAGGAAGTCCCTGGGCCCAACAAATTTTAACTGGGGAGGGAGGGGCCCAGGGATGCTCTGGCTGGGTCCTTGGAAACCCAGTTGGGTAAACTCAGACCGAGGCTTGCTTTAATTCTAGTGGCCAAGTGGGGATTGGAGGGGCCCAGTGAGGCCCAGCCAGGCAGACCTGGGCTCCAGGTTCAATTTTGGGATGATGGAAGGGTGCTTGCTGAGCTGCCAATAGGTCCAGGTCCTAGGCATACTTTAGTTTTAGTGCCAAAATGGGAGCTGGAGGCAGACCTGGGCCTTGGCTTCAATGTTGGTAGGACGGGAAGGAGCTTACAGGGCTATCAGAAACCCTTTTTTTAACAACTGTTCTTTATTCTTTGATATTGCTTTGGGGTCTTTTTTTGCAGTTTAATGTTTTTTTTCTTTTTGTTTGGCACATGAGCTGAAATGAAAAACAACAACATTAAATCAACTGAAAAACATGGAACACACCCCTGAAATTAAAAAGCAAACTGAACCAAAAATATTGGGGGGGGGGGGGGGGCTGTACATCTCGATCATTTTCTTGTAGTCCACCATGTGTCTTACCCTAGCAAAATGTGAAATATCAAATGAATGAATAAATGAATCAATGGATTAAATAAACTAACATAGCAGGGTCACCTTAAATAAGGGGCTGCCTACTGGATTGAAACTGCAGTTGGTTAAAGCTCTAGTAAATTCAGTGCTCATTTGCTTCTTGTTTTGTGCAGGTGTTACGCGTGCCGTCCGCGGCAGACCTGCAGCACGGCCCCATCACCTTTCTACAGCGACTCCAGTCTCTGGTTTTTCCTCGCTGGGCTGTCAGCTCCATCCTCAGGCCTCCCCCAGTGCCTCCGGCTCTGCCACAGTCCCCGGCACTCCTGGTCCTGTTTCCACTTCTCGTCGGACCTCTCCGCTTGGCCCGCGGAGAGACGCTGCTAGTCACGCCATGCCCCTCCCTAGGCACGCGCGTGCGCATCATTGATTCTTAAGTAGGGACCACGGCGGGAACCTATCCGCGGCCCCGGATGATGACATCAGCCTAACTACAGTATTTAAGCTCAGGCTCCACTCCCTAGCATTGCCTTTGCAACAGCTCTCCTCGCTAGTCAAGTACTTGTTGCTTTATAGAGATTCGTCTCATCCCTGCATTCCTGTTCCTCATTGTTCCTGGTTCCTGTCTCTTCGTTCATACCCTACTTTATGCTTTGGATTGACTACACGGACTTTGACTTTGCTTTGCCTGACTTTGCCATTGATCATCTCCAGACCCAGACCTCTGCTTTGCCTGACTACGCTGTTGCCTATCTCCACACCCAGACCTCTGCTTCGCCTGACTATGCTACTGCCTATCTCCAGACTCAGACCTCTGCTTTGCTTGACTACGCTCTTGACTATCTCCATGATCAGACCTCTACCTTGCTTGACTACGCTCTTGACTATCTCCATGGTTAGACCTCAGCCTTGCTTGACTACGCTCTTGACTATCTCCATGATCAGACCTCTGCCTTGCTTGACTACGCTCTTGACTATCTCCATGATTAGACCTCAGCCTTGCTTGCCACTGCCTTTGGATTGCCACCAGCCCTGACTCAAGCCTACCATTGGACGCCTCTTCAGCTTACTCCCTGGATGTGGTTTCTTCAGGCTTCAGCCTGCTTTTGCTCGAGCGCTCTCTGTCTGCCTTTGTGCCATTGGCGCCCGAGTTTCCAGGACATTACCCAGTCTGGAGTAAGACTGTACCATCTCTCACCTGCTGTCTCTGGGCTGAACCAACTCCTACTGCAACTACACACAGAGGCCCACCTAAGTCCTGCCGGCCTCGGGGGCTCCCCTGCGTTCCCGGCAATCCGCTCCTCGGAGGGCCTACCTGCCTGACTGCTACCAGACCTGCTTCTCAGGTCTCTCTCTATCCTGGAGCCATCTTTTGTGAGTACCTCTACGGACTTCTACCATACAAACTGTATTGAGGATTCCCGCGGTGTACCCTGAGCCTTGGGCCACTGCCGCCTTTCCTTCAGTAGAAGCTATTCAGCATTTCCTGCACCACAGAGTATTGCCATACCAACTACCGGAGCCACTTTCGGGTTCCGGCATCTCTACCAGTTCTTCAACATCTACTGTACAGACATCCTCTGCATACCCCACTCCGTGGGCCACTACCGGATCTGTATTCCTGAGGTGTCTATACCCGTCAGAGGGAATCCCCGGCGTACTCTGCTCTGTGGACATTACTTTTTCTTTCCTTCATAATAAAGTCTCTACTTCTAGCTGTGTCCCACGTCACTGTGACTATGCCTGCCGATGGTGAGGCTCACAGGGCTCCTCCCTGTGCGTGGAAACACCTCTCATCTCAGCCCAGGGTTCACATTCTCACAAAAACATAATACCCCACCTCGGCCCAAGGGTCCACCTCCGACGCAACAGCAGGAAGACTGGACTCTAGTCTTGGCTCAGTACTTTTATATTTTTAAAAATATGGCTGCTTTAATCTGCTTTGAATTTAAATTATACCCACCTTACCCTCCTCCCTTCCAGTTCACTTAGAAGTTCTCTTATATACACTCCCTTAATTAAGAAGGACAGGCTTCCCTGTAACATTTCCCATTTGCATAAAGTGGGACCTTTGCTTCTGTCTTGCTACCTGGCAGAAGATTGATTCTCTTATTTCTGCTGAGTTGATAGTGGCAGTAGTAGGAATTCTAAATAACATTGTTTGATCGATGTAAACTCTTCCTGTCTGATGCTTTTCGATCCATGAATCTTGTATCCAAAGTTTAATACTTTGTACATCTGTCTGCTGTTTCACTCAGGACCACCTCACTCTGTGGGTCGATTGAAATACCAGGTTCAGTTCTTTCTTTGCCAATTTTAGTTTTGCGCTGAAACAAGCAGTTTCCTAGATGTGTGCAAGTACAATTGTTGCACTTATGGTTGCTCCCAGCCGGCCCCAAGTACCTGCAAAATTTCTCCCCCCGTCCCCCCAAGGTCCAGGTACAACACTTTGCGTTATAAATCAGGATGGGTTGGGAGGGGTGAGGACCGAGAGGGAGGGAATGTTGTAAAATGATAATGTTACCTTTTGTAGCGCCTATAAAAATGATGGCGTTTTAAGCTGAAGTAATTGGAATTCAGCTTTACCAAACAGTGAAGAGATCTAACCTTTGAAAAAGCAGTGGACGCTTTCAGTGGGGAAGGGTTATGCACCTGTTTCATGGAGCTTGCCATTTTTCATAAAGTGAAACGCGAGCACTTCTTTAATGTAGTGCTTTCCATGAGCTTTTACTATCATGGCGTGATGTTCACAGTTCAGTTATGCGAGGGAACATTAGCTTTTCAGACCAATTGGTTTGGAAAGAACATTATTATTATTATTTTATTGTGCCAAAGAAAAATAATCATAAGGCCTACCTAGACCGCCCATCCACATCAGCGTTAGAAATCTATTGACTCTGGCATCACTTGCAGACTACACAATTCAGTCTTTTGTGTCTTGTAAAGTAGCCCTGTTAAAAACTCCTGCACAATTCTCCATGATTAATTCTTCATCCATCTCATCCATATAATCTAAAGAATTTTTCACTTACCTCAAACAAACTTGTTTTTTTTTAGAGATGGCTATATAGGTAGAAGCACAAAATCTGTATTCTTTCTTTCAGCTATTTCTTTTATAGTGCAGAGCTGTATAATAGTGTGGATTCTCTTGGTAGCCAGGGCTTTGTCTACCCCAGATGGTACAAAGTTTGCCATGGCAGCAATATTGAAATTAAAGAAAGTGCTGATTCCTGCCTACAATCCCCCCTAGTGGATTGGAGACTCTACCATGAAAATCTACAATTTTATACCAGCCAGATCTATGTATAAAAATGAAATCGTGAATGGAAGGAGTTACTCCTGAGCAATGATATCAACAAGCAACAGTGGATTCCTATGGTAAAAACACTTTGGGGCCTTGCAAAAATGTGCTGATTTGATAATATCCAAACAATAGTTTAGCTAATGTGGCCCTGTATTTAATTATTTTCAAAGAGCCACTGAGTGGCTAAATTATTTGGCTATTTTAGCTGACTATCTTTAGGTTATTATTCAGCCTCAACCTAACTGGCTAGTTTATGGCTGAAAATTTAGTTTAGCTCGCCATTCAAAATGTACTTCAGAGGATCTACCCACCTAAGTCTTGGAGTTAAAATTCTATTATTATTATTTATTCAATTTATATTCAGCTTTACAGAAATTTCAAAGCAGATTACATTCAGGTACTGAATATATCTCCCTGTCCCCAGAGGGATCACAATTTAAGGCCTAGATTTACTACGGCTACAACAGTGTTAAACAGCGTTTAATGCATAATAAATGCTGTATATCATGTAATATAGCCATATCGCAGTGATATGTGCGATATTGCACAATGTTTGGTCCTGAAACCCATCCCTATTACAATGAGCTGCTTTGCATAGCATTTGCATGTGTTTTACAAATGCATGCAAAGTAGCTCATGCATATCAAATCCTATGCAAATAAAATGCTACAGCTGACTTAAAAAATCAGCCATATTATTTTATCGTGTTTAAGAGAGGGCAGCTATTTTCCCATGGGAGCAATGGGACTCTAGCATGGGTCCCAAGGGAAAATTTAAAGTGTCATGTGGCTATAGCACCACCTGAAACCCCACAAATTATGCCTGGCTGCCCCCTAGTTGTCTTGTGAGGTGGCTCTGGCCCCTGATAAGCAAAATGGACATTTCAAATGTGCAGCGATGGCCCACTCTCTTCCCAAACACCTCCTGGAGCTTCCAAGCAGCCCCAATCCCTTCTCTCCCAGGTCCAAATAAAAGAATATCCCTCCCTCCAATCCCCAGCCATAAAAATCACTCTGGTGGTCTAAGATTTAAACCCCCCCACCCCACTACCTTTTAAATGGCTTGGAGGTGTATAATGGGACCTGGAGCACCCCGTAGCTCTGGGGCCAGCTGACACCATTTTACAAAATGGCGTCGACCTGATCTTGCCCTATCATATGATAGGGGCAGGGTCCAGGGATTGGACCTTGGACACTCCTGAGTGCTTTCGTGTGAAATGCAGCCTGTATGTAAGTTGCCTATAAATAATGTCAGATCAATTGGGATCTGCACTAGAAGCAAGGTCTCAGGCTATTCCCAAGTCCAACTAGTTGTTATATGCTACTATAGAGAGCATTGGTCATTCATTGTTGGTGAAGATCCACTTGTGGTCCACTAGACCACCTGGCTGATCACACTGTAAAAAAAAACCCTAAATCAATTAGGTCAGTGTTTTTTGATAATCCAGTTACACAAACATAATGTAAATCATGAAGAGAGATTCTGAAATGGAGCTTGTTGTAAAATCTCTGGTGCTAATTCTTTCTGCATGTATTCTATTGATTCAGTGGTATTTGTCCCTAAAGAGGCCCTGGGTATGATTTTGTTTGGATCTGTATATTCTGACATCTGGTCCTGATTTAAAAAATTGATATTCTATGCTACAGTATTGCTTCTATATTTATTCAGGTACAGTAATGACCATTCTGTTAATGACCCTTACAAACATTTCTTAAATGTTAAAAACCTCCTCCTTCTGGCTTGTTTTGCTCTTAATACATCTGGAAAAATCATATTTTTGCTATTTAAATATCTTTTTTTCTCTGGTAAGAACACTGCCAACAGTTTTCAAGAATCTGATTTCAGATTCCCCAGAGAAGGAGGTTTTCACTCTGTTTCTGAAGGTCTTAGGCAGAAAATAACCTCTCAGGGATGCATAGTTTGTTTTTTAATTTTAAAAATCTCACTTAACAAGTTTTTAAACAGTTCTGTAAAAATATCTAAGGAATTAGGAAAAACTAAGACCTGTATATTTCTCCGTTTTTGTTGATTTTGAAGCCTGTGTAAAGAGCCTAAATAATCTTTACCAAAGAGGATTGTTCCATTTGTTATAAGGGGAACAGGAGTAGTTCTATTTGGGGCTTGTAGCTCCCCCATGTGGGAGATTATATGGTACAGTCCCCAGAATATATGAACCCATGCCACCATTTTAGGTGTGGACTCTTTTTTTTTCTATCCTGGGTAGGGGCAGCAAGATATTATGCTGGCTCTTTTTTGTTTATTTTGCTTAAGAAAGGACCATTGGATCTTTAGGGATGAGATCTGGGTTTGGGAACGTAGAAAGGGTGCCTTTGCCTAACTTTAACACGTCGTGTCTTTTTGGGAACCTTTTTGTTCTGGAGAAGGACGTTTGTCCAGTCTTCTTCTCTCTTTTTTTGGTTACCCTTAGTTACAGTTTTATGCCAACATGCCTGAATACCATAGCGCCCAGGGGCTCAGGGTGCTCCTCTTAAAGGAGTTGGTTCCTCTCACCCTCAGGGAACCTATGGATCACTGTTAATCTTGGACATTAATGACTCTGTTTTCATTCCTGGGGAGAAGGAGAAGATTGATCTGAGGCACCCGCCCAGCTCTTATCACAACTATCTCATGGAGATGCTGGAAGAAGGGCGTATAGAAGTATCCTCCAGGTAAGTAAGGAGAATGACTGAAAACTGTATTAAAGGTAAGAGTAACAGGCCTGTGAATTAGAACAGCTAAATTGGGAAATATCATCCTATCCACCAAATTCGCGCTGCCGTGAGCCGCAGAGAGGTCCGCTGTCTGTGGCTGTCTGCCAGTTAATCTCGTTTTCCTAACCAGCGCACAAGCAGGGGTTAGGAAAATGGACGCTGATAAATTGAGCATCCATTCTCCGAACCTGACTATGGGCACCAGAAGGAGTTAATAAATCAGTATTAAAGTGTCAGGCACTTAATATTAATTTATTCAATCCTTCACTTATTGCCGATTGGTCCCTTTGCTGTTCTGAAAGGTGATTGGTCCTTTCACTGACAAATATCAGTTTTTTTAAACTTAAAAAAAAAATGTTTTAAAGAGTTGTTCCTCCTACTTAATATCCCAACGATATTAAGTAGGAGACAGTACAGAAAAGCAGTTTTTTCTGCTTTTCTGTACTAGTTTTAGTAGGGCTCAGAAATTAACGCCTGCTCCAGGCAGCCGTTAATTTCTGATCGCTAAAATGTGCATCCTAGACGCACATTTTTTTTTTTTTTTTTTTGCATAGGGAGTGAATAGCTAAAAGCCTCATTCACATGCATTTGCATTAGTTTCACTCTGCGTTGGACGTGTGCTGTAAGGTGCTATTCGCATACGGGGATTCCTATACAGCGCGCTGGGCTAAGCACACTGTATAGCATCGGCCCCCAAACTTGGGCTGTCTGAAACAAGGTTATCTACCCATCAAACTTCCCCAAGGCCCAGGCCTCCTTGAACCACTTCCCTGCCAAGAAGGAAGGGTACTTACCTCCCACTGTCTTTCTTATCACTGTCAACATGCTGCCGGGCTCATCCCTGCTTCACACTTTGACCAGCATGTGGACAAAACACCATGGTGTGAGTCTTAACTTGGGCAAGCCGTAGCTTCCATACATCCCACCCCTCCCCGCCCTTAACCCCTGACCACAAAGATGAAAAGTAAGGTAAACAATTCTCTTTTATTGAGTGGAAGAAACGGCCACAGCCAATCGACATTAGCTTAAACATCAACAACTAGCAATAATTTGAACAATCTTAAAATTTGCAGATAAGGCTGGCCTATGCCCCCACCGGTAAAACTACATGCTATTACCCACCCCTCCATTTGTTTGAGGCGGCAGACCTCCAGCCTTCCGCTCCGTGAAGGTGGTACACCAACCACTGGCATCCCGCTCCGTGAATGCCACGGTGGCCACTGCCGCTCCGGGCAGTGTGCTGCCACCTCATCCCACCCCTGGCCTTGTGGGCCACCCTTCTTTTATTTGTTTTTGCCAGGCCTTCATTGGGCCACCCCCAGACCGGCCATCATCTCGGTCTGTGCCATGCTTTGCGTATAGCCATCCCCAAGCTTTCCCCCTATGCAGAATCATTGGTGCTCAGCTCCTCCCCCTCCCCTCCCCCTCCCCCGACACCAAACACGCCACCCTATGCAACGAAAAATCCCCCTATGCACCGGTGATCAGCATGTGGACAAAACACCATGGTGTGAGACTGACAGTGTTGGGTAAGACAGCAGGAGACAAGAGCTTTTCCTGCCTGTGGAGCGATACTGGGAATCAGAGAGACTTTGAAGGGTCAGGCAGGCTTTCAAGAGCTCTGTGCAGCCTTCTTGTCAGATTAGTGGAGAGGTAGAGTTGTTGGTCCTTGTGGCAGAAGTCTTTGTCATGAAGGCAAGGGAGCAATCAGCATCTAGGTAGCCTTTTTTTGTGTCAGAGAGGTGTTGCAGGGCTGGCACACTAGCCTTTTCCCCTCCCTGCCCTGGTGTCATTAATTTTCTCAAAACTACATGCCTGTGAGATAGCTTATTACATATAAATATGATGGCAGAAAAGACCATATGGCCCATCTAGCCTACTTATCCACATAACAGCTCAGTTCTACAATCCCTACCCTGTGCTTCTCCCATGCATTCCCTCTCTTTTTAAATAATTAGCTTGCATTTAATTTATTTTTGAGAGATAAAGAAGCAGCACATTTTCTGGCGTTATCCTATGCCTCTGTATAGGAAAGAATACTATATTCTCTTAGACATACCATAAATGATGCTGCCTGCCTACCAACTCCTAAGAGTTCACATAGGCCAATATAACCAGCCGTGCTAACCCAGTTGTGACTTTTAACTCCTGTTTTAGAATGAGTTTTTCCATTTTAGCTCTGAAAACTCCCAAACTAAAATCTGTGTTAAAACCCCTGCAATGATTAATGCTTCTTCATGCAAAAGTGCAGGATAATGAACTTAATAGCTATTACTCTGCAGTGCAGAGAAGTGAGTTAGAGGGGAGACTGCCTTTTTATACTGCAGAAACTTTTACTCCTGGGTCAGAGCAGGGGTTAAATTTCCCACGATAGAGAGCAGATCCTTCTCCCTCCCAGCCTTCCACCCAAGTTAAAAACATATAGCTGGGCTGCAGACAGAATCCTCTCCTTCCCACCTAAGTTCAAAAAACCTAGCTGGGCTGCAGGCCGTAGACAGGTCCCCCCCCCCCCCCCCCCCCCCCCCCCCCTTACCCAAGCTAAAAAAAAAAAACCCAACAAAAAAATGTAGAGGCAAGTCCTAAAAATTCCACCTCTCTCCCCTCCCAAGCTTCCAGGGAACCCCTGGAAGAGGAGAAGCCCTTTCCTCTTTCCACTTGGGATGCTCTCAAGCTCTGCACTACATCCCATTTAAAAATATCGTATTCACTCTTTCACTGGTCACTGATTGATCTATACACTGTCAGTGAAAGGACCAATTCCTGTTCAGAATTTGATCCATGGGAGAGAGCATCAAGACATGGCTCTGCTCTTTGGGATCTGCTGACCTGGACTGGCCATTATCAGAGACAATGAGGCACCCCTAGCCACACTTTCACAGCTCATCTTCCAGTAGTTTCATAGGCCATGATCATGGGGAACGAGAACCGAGAGCCTCTGCCCCCACTTCCCTTCTCTTAGTGGCATTTTATTTATTTATTTGTGTTTGTGCATCACCTTTCCAAAAGCTCTTTTAAGACAACTATAAGAATGCACAACTTTCAAATCCATAAATTAGCAAACAAAAATGTAAGATAAATAATAATAGAAAGCCCAGAGATACCTACTGACAAGAGCACTGTGTCAACTATATTCATCCATCATTTTAAAATAAGTAGGTATAGCCGTAGCCGGCCTGGTGAGCGCTGTGAACTGTGATGTGGAAGGTCCCCAGTTGGATCTCGGGGTTGGGCTTTCTGCTCCCTGGGTTGTCCTGGGGTGGGAATGCTGTGGGAACAGCATTCATAGCCTGCGGGGTGAGGGAGTCACGATCATAGCTTAGGTCTGACACCTACTGGCCCCCAGCCTTGGGCCATCACTGAAATTACTGGACTAAAGATAAGTTGGGAGGGAACATAAAAGAAGAGGGAACAAAATCCCCAGGTAGCTGGAAATGAAGGCTCCTGGAACCCGCTTGCAGTTCTGCTTCTGACTGAGCTGAAAATGCAAAGGAACAGGAGGAAATCATCAGGTGAAAAAAACCCAAAAAAGCATATGTAAAGGGACCGAGATCACACGCACCCCCCAGTTCTTCTATCAGTTTCATTGTAAAGCCCTGTTGGCCAGTTTTATGTTACATGGAAACCGATGTGATGTTTGCATAACGAACGTTGGTATACAAAAAATTTTTAAATAAATAAATAAATAAGAAGCCCAGGATGGGGCAGCTAGGACAGTGTTAGGGTGCACCGGGCATGCATCCTCTTTGCGCATGCTCTGTTCTCTGCACTGGATCCATGTTAGTGCCCGCGCTCAGTATAAGATTCTGTCTCTCTCATCCCAGGCATCGAGGGGCCATGGGGGCCTAGGGATGTGAATCGTTTTTTGACGATTTAAAATATCGTCCGATATATTTTAAATCATCAAAAATCGTTAGGGCCACGATACAATACCAATTCCCCCGATTTATCGTTAAAAAATCGTAAATCGGGGGAAGGGGGAGGGCAGGAAAACCGGCACACTAAAACCCCCTAAAACCCACCCCCGACCCTTTAAATTAAATCCCCCACCCTCCCGAAACCCCCCCCCCCCAAATGCCTTAAATTACCTGGGGGTAATTTAAGGCATTTCGGACCCCCGTTCAGCGGGGGTCCGAAATTAAATCCCCCACCCCAAATGCCTTAAATTACCTGGGACCCCCAGGTAATTTAAGGCATTTGGGGTGGGGGATTTAATTTAAAGGGTCGGGGTGGGTTTTAGTGTGCCGCTGGACCCCCAGGTAATTTAAGGCATTTGGGGTGGGTGGGGGATTTAATTTAAAGGGTCGGGGGTGGGTTTTAGGGGGTTTTAGTGTGCCGGTTCACGATTTTAACGATTTTAACGATACTCTAAACACCCAAACGGCGACGATACGATTCCCTCCCCCTCCCAGCCGAAATCGATCGTTAAGACGATCGAGGACACGATTCACATCTCTAATGGGGCCCAAACTGCTGGAAAAATAAGTCAAATTGATGCATGCCTACATGCACGTTCTGGTGCGGCTTATAATTCTTTCCTTTATGGACGGCCTGGCCATGATCGAGAGCCTTTTCCATTGTGGCTTTGTCACTATGGAATATTCTCCCCCCTTGAGACTTGGCAAGAACTACATTTTTTCATGAAAAGGCGACAACCTGGCTCTTCCCTGAGGCCTCAAATCCATAGCATGGAGAATTTAGGGGAACTAGGATGGGCATTTAGCATCTTTTGCCAGGAGTGTAATTTCCTCAGGAGCCTATGCGATCACTGATCTTTGAATGTGCTAACATTTGTGGCATGGGCTATTTGGGGAGTCAAGTTATTTTGCAGAAAGGCTGCTTAATTTATTGATTGTTGTCTGGTAGGTTTGATTACTCTTCATATTTGTGTCACATAATGTGCACTTTTTGAATACTGTACTCTGCTTTGGCAGCCTTGGATTTGTCAATAGGCACCCATTATGATTATGCTTAGGGTGGCAAAGAGTTATGAGCAGCGGGATGGCAAAGATTTGCTGCCTTCCATTCAGCAGAGAGTAACTCTCTGTAACAGATCCTTACAGAATGGCTGTGTGTGTGTGTGTGAGAGTGAGTGTGTGGGTGTGAGTGTGTGGGTGTGTGAGTGTGGGTGTGTGTAGGGCGGTGGCTGTGAAAGCACCAAAAGTGCCTAAGGGCAGCAAAATCGTAAATCCTTCCCTGCGCTTCGGGCATTCCTTTAAAAGATCAGGAAGGCAGTTTTAAATAAATACATAAAACAAGTCAAAACATGATTAAAAGATCCAAGCTACAGTGCATAAGCATCTAAAAATGAACAACAGTCCACAAAAAAAGTAAATTAAAATAGGGGGGAAAAAATCAGCTAGGAAAAGCTTCTTTAAAAAGTCAGGTCTTTATGAGTCTTGTAAAATACAAATAATTGTCAGACATGCTTCCTTCAGTAGTACATTTCTCAGAGAGGGGGATGAAGCAGGAAAGGCACGATGTCAGGTCCCCCGTATGTCTGACACAGGGCATTGAAAATTTGTCTAGGGGACCCCATAGCTAGTCAGGTTTTCAGGACATCCACAATGAATATGCACGAGATAAATGTGCACACATTAGGAATCAGATAAATGTGCACACATTAGGAATCCAGTACACCACATGTATCTCGTGCATATTCATTGTGGATAATCCTGAAAGCCCGACTGGCTGTGGGGTCCCTGGGACAGGTTTGGGAAGCCCTGGTCTGATATCTTTCCAGGTCAGGATGCTTATAAAACCCCTCAGGCTGATCTAAGTGCACTCAAAGGAGTACATGCCAGAAGGCAATTCCTCAAGTATAATGGACTGGGGAGCACTGTAAGGTTTCAAAACGTAAAATCAATATCTTAAAAAGTATTCTGAAAAGAGTGATAAACCAATTGTAACTGGTCCCCTCATTCGGTGCTTTATCCGTCACTAAGGGGTGGTATGGGTCCGGGTTCAATGCGGATGTGGAGGAAGAATAATCTCATGAGGCCCCTGGGGGGGACCTCCAACAGGTGCCAAACAGTCCAGAGAAGGAGCAATGAAGGCAATAGCAGCTACGAGGGTACATAAATGGATTCACACCAATGTCCAGCCACACACCTCAACCACTAAAAAGGATAGGAAAATCAGGAAAAACCCCCCAACTCTCTGGCGCCCACGAATGGTGTTCAAATAAAATATCTTTACTGTAACGTAAAAAAGGTAATCCAGGCCATCATACCAGAAATAAAGAACAGCATCAAAAAAATGCTATAGCAGTGAAGATTCCAGTCAATGTGGCCATCTTAGGTGTTACCTCCCTTCTCTTGCACCATTATCCACAGAGGAAAAACTGCTCCCCTTGCAATGTGGCAAAACTGGAATGGGGGTTCCAGCATAAAATCAATCACCAAGTAAAAGAAAAAATCCCCAAGCACAAGAACTGCAGGACAACTGTCCTCGCGTACAAAAACAATCCAACTTCAACTGGTCCAAGTTTGAACTCTTCTTCAAACTGGAAAACCTGTATCAAGCTGTCTCAATGGGGTACAGCTCTTTGAATCAATCCTTGTATGAAAAAATATCAAAATATCTTCTTACCCTTGCTCTTCAGGTCACTCAGGTAACCAGATCCTTACCCCAATTCTCTGGGATATTGGGGGTAAGCCCTTCCCTTCAAACTGGTCAAATCAAAGTCCAAAATATATTTTATCCAAAAGTCGTTGGATACCAAAATGCAAAAGTGATGCGCAAAGGCCCATCCAAAAGATACTCAACTATTGTCCTCCGAGACTCTGTAGAAGGTCCTAGTCTCCCCCTTATAGATCCTGAGGAGATCCAAATATAGTGAACATCCTTAAGGAATCACTTTCTTTCCTTTCCACTACTACCTTCAATCCTCTGCTTCCTTGAGATTCTGAGGAAATCTCTCTCTCTCTCAGCTCCTCCTTCCCACTGAACCTCTGAGCATGCTCCTGGGAAATATGTACATATCCCAGATCCATACACCCCAAAAGGTGCGGTTATCACACAGGGAGGAATCAAAAATAGAAAAAAACCCTCCTATAGCTACTAAATAACCAAATTGGACCCTGGTCACACTGTGTATGGGAGTAATATGGTCCCACAGATTAGCATCATAGGATAAGCATCTCTGCCCTGGGACACTGCTTGACTGCATTCCTGGGAGAAGACAGAACAGGAAGAAGTTGGTTGTCAGCCCAAAACAAGTAACTTTTTGTTATTATGGACTTGAATCTGCTTGGATTCAAGACTTTGTCTTAAATTTGATTTTTGGCAAAATTCAAGCCCTCCTGAACGCTCACGTTGGAGGAAATTTGGACTTTAGCTGCTAATTTCTCTCAATCTCTAGTCATTTCGGACAGAATCTTGGCAGACATTTTATTTGTTTATATTTACAATCTACTTCCTCATCTGTGCGCCCAAAGGGAAAAACAATTTTCATAACATGAAATACCACAAGGTTACATATACTTGTTCTGAAAAAGTGTGCCACAGGGTAGAACGCAGTGAGACAAAAGAAGAGAGCCTTATAAGGGGTGGATGAAAGAAAGACAACAGAGGAGGGGACCAAAGACAAATCTGGTACAAGAGATAGTGACAGCACAAATATCAGGCCAGAGCCAAAGAGAGAGAATTCCTGAGAGTGAGAACTTTCAAAGAAAATAGACCAGAGATAAAATGTAAAGGAGGACCCAGGAGAACAGAAAGGGGTGACACAGTGATTGATATTCAAAAGGGTTTCTCCCGTTAACTTATAAGTTATCCAAGTACATTCAGTAACAGATTTTACAGGCCCTTAGGGCCTGATTCACTAAGGCATTTCTCTCATTCTCTGTTTATGGGAAAATGCCTTGATGAATCAGGTCCTTAAGTGCGGCTGAATATCCCAGATAATTTTTTCTGCTTATATTTGCACTTACCTGATTTACTGAATATTAACCTCATAGTTTCCTATTCAATAAATAATTTTTCCCTGAGCACAGAAGAAACCCGATGGAAGTGTGCTGATTCCCACACATTGTTTGCTAGCATACACTTGCATGATCTTAAGTTATTCTTTTCATTTGTAGGCTATTTTGCTTGAATTGTGAGATTGTGACCAATATGTTCCCCCTTCTTTTTAATCCTTTTTTGAATTACAGGTGGCTGTCATTGAAAAGTGATCCAAGTGCATGCAGCATGGAAAATGCACAGTTTCACCATCGCCCTCAACAAGAAGTAGCTGAACGACCAAGAGACGATCTAAAAAAACTGCAAATCGGTACAGCAGAGCTTTAGAGAAATTCCAGTCCTGTTGGTCTTCAAGCCCCCCTCCCCCCATGTGTGAAAAACAAAACGTGGCTGATCGCTGTGCGATCCTTAATGACAAAGTGAATACAGCAGTTATTTGTACAGAAGCAGCCAGAGCACTTGTGTTTTCCTGACTACTCTTGATACAATCAATACGTTGGCCTGCCAGGCCTGTTAAACAGTTTGCCGGTGGAGATATTGTCTCATAGGCCTTGTCCGCTTCTTCTGACTTTAGCACGGAAACCAGACCTTGGAAGCCCTTTGTAAATTTCACTGAGACAACGTACCGAAACTCTGAATCTTCCAAGATTACGAGGAGACATAATGCCTAAAATAACAGCTCTCTAGACATGATGGGAATCATAAAGAAACTGCTTATCCCTCGTAAGCCAAAATCAATAGAACATTTTTTTTTCCTTAGCTGAGAAAATACAACTGTTTGTTTCGCTGCGTTACCAGCAGATTTTTTTTCATGGGACAAGCTGCCTCTGTCCACTTCAGGAGCGCCTACAGCAGAAAAATGAGCTTTGCTTCACTGGCCACTAATCACAGCAGGATTAGGTTGCTTTATCTGCTAAAACTAGGATAAACCAAAGCTATAATGCTTATTTAATGTGAACCTGGCCTTTTTTTTTTTTTTTTTTTAAATTAGAAACCCAATAACCATGGTTGGTATCATCTGTGTGACCCTGACAGCAATAAAATCAAGGACCAGAACTATTTCAGCTACTGGAAAACAAACCATTATTGAAACACAGAAGTTATCAGATCAATTTCTTTTCAGCCGAGTGCGTTATGAATATCTACCTATCTATTTATTTATATAATGGAATGTTTCTATTACAGCCAATATAATGGCAGGTAATAGAGGGCACAAAAAGGAGTTGAATTAGCTCAAACGTGAAGCTCAAATGCAAATCTTCAAGGCTTAGCTCAAAATGCAAATCTTCATGGCTTCTACCCTGGCTACTAATCATTCACAGATCTTTCGTAAACATTCATAATTAAATCCTCTTTTTTTTTTTAATCTATCTAAAGTGGAAAATATAACAAAACATTTGCATACCTCAAGTCTGCATCACAAATAAGCCTATAGTTTGCCTCATTTGACAGAAGAAACTGTTACAGTATATATGTAAGTGAGAAGGGGCATTATCCGTTATTCTGCTTGGATGTTCCACTGCCACCACTTAACAAGACCAAAATGGAATTTCTTGTCTTTCTCCCAAATTCAGTTCCCCTTCCTCCCTCTTTTTCTGTCTCTGTCGATGACATTCTCATCCTCCTGGTTCTCTCAGCCTATAAGCTTGAGGTCATTATTTGATGCTTCTATATACCTCCAAAACACTATTAAAGTTTACCATTTCTTCCTCTATCACATAGCTTAAATCCGTTTCTTAATTTGTGGGCATGCTACCAAAATTTTGATCCAATCTCTTATTATCACCTGGGCCCCACCCCCACACAACCCTAACCTGAACCCACCCACCCCACCAGGCACCCCTCAAATCCCCTGACACAGAGAATGTGATATTATGCATGTCCCGGGGCTTTGCGTGCGCGCCGGCGGCCTATGCAACATAGGTGCGCCGGCGCGCAAGTCCCCTGCGTGCGTAAATCCAGCTGGATTTAAGCGCAGGGCTTTTAAAATCTGCCCCACATTGTATAAGTGTCTGTGTGCGTATGTGTAACAGGCAGTTCTCCATATAGTGAGTGGTACTGTGAGTGGGCTACAATTATAATATCAATAGATTAATTTGTAAGGATGGGCATTTCAGAGAAATGAAAGAGGAAATGAGACAAAATTTCCTATTTCATTTTGGATCATTTCCAAAATGGAACAAGTTAAATTCTCACAAAACTTTGTCAGAAGCTTGTTTCATTTTGAAAATCTATTTAAAAAAACAAAGTCACCGATTGGGCCTAGGCCTAGACCCAAAACCTGGCCTCACCTAGGGAGTAGGCTGAGACCCAAAGCAGGGTCTTGGCCTACACCCGAACACAACACCAGCATCTAGGCTTAGACATAGGCCACAACCCAATGAATGGTGTATGGCCTATGCCTGAGCATGATGCCAGGGTCTTGGCAAAGGCCCAGGCCTGGGAAATTTCCAGACACCCCCCCCCCCCCCATACTTACCAAATCTGATGCCATGCTCGGTCCAGATGCTTGGCCCTTGGCCAGGGCCCAGACCCAAGCCTGATGCCACAGCTTGGCCTTGAAGCCAGGTCCTGACCCCAGACCTTGGCCTGGAACCAGACCATATTCTGGGGCCCAGCCTGGAGGATGGGTCCCAACTCTTGGGGCCTTGGCCTAGGCAAGGGCCCTAACCCAAGCCTGATGCCATGGCCTGGCTTAGAGAATAGGTCCTAATGCTAGGGCCTTGACCTGAACCCAATGCTGGATCCTGACTTGGAGATTGGGTCCCAGTACTGAGGACTCAGCCTAGGCCAGGGTCCAGACCCAGGTCCGACACTGAGGTCTGACTTTGAGATCAGGTTTTTAATCCTGAGCCTCAGCCTAGACCAGGGTTCTGACCCAGGCTCGATGCTAGGGCCCAATCCAGAAGCCAGGTCCTGATGCCTGGACACCAGCCTAGGCCAGTGGCCAGACCCAGGCCTGATGCCAGGGCCTGGCCCAGAGGACAGATCCTGATGTCTGAGCCTTCACCCACAGTCAGGATCATGTACAAAGCCCAGGCCTCAGAGCTCCAATGATCATGTCCTTTTCTTTCTTCTTTCCTCTTAAACTGATATCATGAGCTGGGGTCTCACCGAAGTTAACTCTGGCACAACCTCCCCATTTTAATGTATGGCAGTTAATTTAATTGCTGTACATCAAAATGGTGCCCTCTGCTGGGGTGAATGTGCTGGAGTTAACCATTTTGATGTAGAGCAATTAAATTAGCTGCCTTGGAGTTAATTAATCCAAGGTGACCCCAGCATATGGCATCAGTTTAAGGAAGAAAGATGAAAGAAGAAGATGCGATCATTGAAGCTGCGAGGCCTGGGCCTGACCTTAGGCAAGGCCCAAGTGTCAGGAGTGGCCTCTAGGTCAGGCACTGTTGATGGGCCTTGGTACAGGCTGAGGCTGCAGCATTGGGACCGGGCATCCTGGCTGGGCTGTGGTGTCAAGCCTGGGTCCGGGCCCTGGCCTAGGCTGAGGCTCAGGCATCAGGACCCAATCTCTTGGCCGGGCCCTGGGGTCCAGGTTGAGGCCCAGTGTTGGAACTTGGCCTCCAGGCTGGGCTGCAACATCAGGCCTGGGTCCAGGCTGAAGCCTCGGTGTTGGTACCCAGCCTCTGGGCCAGGATCAAGCATCAGGCTTTGGTCTGAGCTAAGGCCCCAGAATTGGGACCTGGCCTCTGGGCTGGGCCCCAGTCACAGAACTAGGCCCTGGCCCTGACCTAAGCCAAGATGTAGGCATCAGGATCCTACCTCCAGGTTGGAGCCCAGCATCAGGCCTGGGGCCAGGCCAAGGCACAGACTTCAGAACCTGGCCTCTGGACTGGGCCATTAGGCATGGGTCTGGACTCTGGCCTAGGCTGAGGCCCTGGCATCGAATTCAGGCCTCCAAGCCTGGGCCTTGCAAAAGGCTCAGGCCAAGTTCATGATGACCTAATATTTGCTGGGCCTACACAAACTCGAGGCTTTGGGATCAGATGGCCCTAATGCCTAGGCCCAGGCTGAAGCCTAGGCCTTGCATAGACTTAGGCTGCAGTAGATCACCGTAACCTTGGCCTAGGCTTTACAAAAGACCACGGCTTGGACCTGGGTCTATGCCTCATCTGCGGATCTCCTTCAGACCAGGTAAGTGGAGGCCAGGAAGGATCCCAGTCCTGGCATTTTCTGGGTGGAAGGGATGGGTAGGGTATGCAGGAGGTCCTGGAAGGCCCTATTTCTTTTTTTTCTGTTGTTTTTGGGGGGGAGGGTTTCAATGTTTGTTTTGTTTCTCTAAACTAAAGAAACAAAATAAACATACAAAATGAAATTTGTGGCAGAAACCCCTCCCAAATTTGAAACAAAATTTTCCTCTATTCCCACTATATTGATTTGTAATATCCAAAACCCCAGTAGGCAGGGAACAACAAAAATTTCCATCATATCAGGAAAAGGGAAATGAGGGGATGATTGCAGTGTTAGCAGCTTTGGCAGGGGCAGAAATAAAATAAAGGTAGTCCTATACATAAATTGAAAAGGGACTTTCTTATTACAGAATAGCAGGAGAGGAAGGCAGCTTATCGCAGAAGAAATTGAAATTTGAAGAATATGACCCACCACTACCTGTTCATCTTTCTCTTGTTTTGGAACAGAAAGAAAAGGTGGGAAAGTCATCTAAGAATGACAATAGCAGGGCAGGGCACAGACAGTGGCAGGAAAAGTACAACAGCCAAATCCAGCTGCACACTCCTCTACATTGTTTACTGAGGCTTTGGAGGCAGTATTTTCAACAGCTAATTCTAAGGAAGAATCTTGTCTGGGATTTCCTGAACAGAACTTGAGGATCTAGTAGCCGAAGAAAATTTGAGAGAATTAGTCAGTAGTGTCTTAGCCTCCAGTTCAGTGATAGGGGAGGTAGAGGATGATACTGATGGCTATCAGAGAAACCTCTAGCAAGAGCAGGCAGCACAGGTAGAGAGCATGAAGATGCCCCTGGGATTTGTCCAGAGTCCACCCTCTACCTCAACTCCAATGCCAACATCGCCTCCAAATTTGTAGAAAAGGGATTGCGAAAGAAATCCCTGATCTAGAGGCTCTTTAAAGTGAGGGAGGACTCATGTTTTGCTCAGTCTGTTCACTGCAGGAAGGATATAAGTTGAGGGAAACAAGTGGGGCATCTCACAAATATTGGTATACATCACCCACAGAAATAGCACTTGCTAGCATAGGCATCAGGAGAGGGTAGTGGTATTAACCAGGGGTCACCATCTGCCACTCCAAATAAAAGTTAGAGGAAAGGGTTTCAAAAGGCAAAGACTTTTCACTAAGCTGATCCCATGGCCCCTTCCATCAGTCAGGTGGCAGGCCAGCAGTCTCCAGTCATGCATCTGAAGCACCCACCATAAAGAAAATTAGTTGGTGTCCTGTTGCACTGTCCTGGAGCAAGAGGCTCGCAGCATCTAAAATAGTAATGAGGAGCATCAGGGAAATGATTGCACTTGATGAGCAACCCCTGCAGGTAGTAAAGAATGTGGGTTTTAAGCATCTGCTGCTTGTGTTAGTTCCCAATTACAAAGTGCCCTCCAGGACTCCATTCGAAGGAAGGACATCCCCAGCCTGTACAACCAGTGCCATAGTCATATGCAGGTGCAGCTGGCTAAGGAAGAGTAGCATTCATTTCATCAGTGATATCTGGACTAGCATGAATGTTATGCATGCTTACCTCTCCCTTATGGCACACTGATTGTCATAGCCATCACATACCTGGAGGAGAGCCTCACCTGCAGTGAAGATCCAGGTCACAAGATAACCTTCAATGGAGTTAGATAGGCCCTCACATGAAGTATCTGATGGATAGGACCTGAGGCACTGTGTTGTAGCAGAATAGAGGCGTGGTCATTCTCTGAAATGCTCCCTGTTCCTCGCACAGGTCCCCAGAGGCAGGCAGAGCTCCGGAGTTAGGGGTATGCATTCATTTGTAACGTATTGGTAATCTGCAACGTCTAGGGCCATATTCGTGGGGAAGCAAAACGTATCGCGATTCCCCACGAATACAACAAATCTTCACTGAATTATTCGGCCGTCTAAAGGAGTGAATTTAAACAAACCCCCCACCCTCTTGATCCCCCCAAGACTTACCAAAACTCCCTGGTGGTCCAGAGGGGGTCCGAGACCCATCTACTGCACTCACGCCGTCCTCTGACCATCCTCTGACCGATCCAAGCCCTTTCGGACCTGCCGCAGGGTACGGCAAGAAGCGGCAGGCCGGATGGAGGCCAGGGCAGCGGAGACCGGAACATGGAGATTCAGACGAGACTCAGGAACGAGGTACTTGGATGCACAGATGTAGACTCAGGCACAGATGTAGTCTCAGGAACGAGGTTCTGAGAACAGACGAAGACTCAGGCACAGACGAAGACTCAGGAATGAGGTACTTGGATGCACAGACAAGACTTTGGGGTATATGGACAGTGGCGCAATCCCTCAGGGCGCCCTACTGGTCTGGTCATGGACCACCCAGTCCTACATCTGCAGGAGTGGGACCAGCGCAGGAAGGAACGAGGTACTAGGCTTTCAGAAGACTCAGGAACAAGGTACAAGGCTTGCATCATGAAGCGCCCTACTCAGCCCACCCGTGGGGCTGGTCGCTGACCACGACATGGCTTGCCGTGAGGTACCAAGCATACAGAAGATTCAGGAACAAGGTACTTGGCTTTCAGAAGATTCAGGAACGAGGTACAAGGCTTGCATCATGAAGGCCCTACTCAGCCCGCCCGTGGGACTGGTCGCGGACCACGACATGGCTTGCCGCGAGGTACCAAGCGTACAGAAGACTCAGGAAAAAGGTACAAGGCTTGAATCATGAAGCGCCCTATTCAGCCCACCTGTGGGGCTGGTCGCGGACCACGACATGGCTTGCCGCAGAGTACCAAGCACACAGAAGACTCAGGAACGAGGAACCAGGGGTTCAGGAGAGCAAGACAGAATCACGGACTTCAGGATCAGGAGAAGCAACATTGGGGCTGGGTCACGGATATCAGAAACAAGATCTGGACTGGAACAAGAGACAGACCTTAGGACTGGAACACGGACATCTGGAACAGCAGGTGAACATCAGGACTGGAACGTAGACAATAGGACAAAACGAGGAGCTCCAATGAAGAACAGGAAACACAGGACCTTGAAGAAGTGCTGGAACAAGGACAACTCCTTGAGCGAAGGACAGCAGCATCCCAGGAGTGACCAACTCCTTGCGATGGCCAAGCTGGAATGGGCACTGAGCCCTTTTGTAGGGCTGAAGAGGACAACGCCCAGGGAGGGGTCAGTAGAGGGCCACACCTGGCTGGCCCTTGAAAAGGAGGAGAGAGGCGCGCGCCCGCGCCTTAGGAGAGCTGGATGAAGAGAGGCAGGATTGTTTGAGGCATTCCCAGCCACGTGGAAGGCCCAAGGAGAAGCAGGCAGGCAGCAGGAGCAGCTCCCAGCCGCGAAGACTGAAGCAGGAAGGCAAGAAAAGAAGAAGGGCTGGCTGCAGGCACCGGCAGAGAGCTGCAGGAAGCTGCAGGCACCGGCAGGGATGGCCTCCCTGCCGGCTGAAGACCCCGGCCTCGTGTGAACAGCTGCGGGAACGGCCCCAGCCGACTCGGGGAAGCAGGAGCGGCAGCGGCAGTCCCCAGCCGCATGAGGGAGCTCCCGGCGGCCCGACCCCGCCATGCAGGACCAGAGGCAGCCGGGGAGGAGCCCGGCGATGGCGTCAGGCCCGCCGCGAAGTGAATAGCGTCAGCGTCCTGACTGGCCACGTAAAGGTAAGAGCCTGCCCGCGAGGAGCACGGGCAGGATCGCAACAAGAAGTGCATGGTGATGCATACAGGGAAAAATAACCCATGTTGTAGCTACACGATGTTTGGTTCCATTGTAGGAGGTACCATCCAGGAAAAAGATCTGGGCATCATAGCTGATATTACCCTGAAATCGTCGGCTCAGTGTGCTGTGGTGGTCAAAAAAGCAAACAGAATATTAGGAACTATTAGGAATGGAATGGCAAATAAAAAGGAGGATATCATATTGCCTCTGTATCACTCAATGGTTAGACTGTACCTTGGATACTGTGTGCAAATCTGGCACTGCTTATCAGAAAATATATACCCCGTATTTCCACGACAATAACCCGCCCACGTATATAACCCGCCCACACACATAACCCGCAGGTTTTCAAGATTTATGAAAAAAAGTTTTAATATACCCCGCCTCCTCATATAACCCGCAATTCAAAAAAAAAATAAATTTTTAAATACCTGTCGGAGGGCCGCGTGGGTCCAGGCGGGCGGCGGGAGCCGGGTGGTCGCGTGTTAAATCTAGGCCGCGGGCGGGTGGGCGCTTGTTCCAGGCGGGGGCGGGTGGACGCGCGTTAGTTCGAGACGGCCGGCGGGTGGTCGCGTGTTAAATCTAGGCCGGGTCGCACAGGCGCGCATTCATTCACTGCCGGTGGGGGCAGCCCCCACCGGCAGTGAATGAATGCGCGCCGAAAGCAGCTTGTTCCAGGCGGCGGTGGCGGGTGGACGCGCGTTAGTTCGAGGCGGGTGGTCGCGTGTTAAATCTAGGCCGGGTCGCTCAAGGCAATCTAGGCCGGGTCGCTCAAGGCAGTCACATGCCGTGACGTCACGGCATGTGACTGCCTTGAGCATCGAATCGCAGGGGTCGCATTCATTCATCCAGGCGGAGGAGCCGGCTGCTTTCAGCTGCCGCTGCCGGCTGCTTTCGGCGCTCAAGGCAGTAGCGGCGAAAGCAGCCGGCTCCTCCGCCTGGATGAATGAATGCGACCCCTGCGATTCGATGCTCAAGGCAGTCACATGCCGTGACGTCACGGCATGTGACTGCCTTGAGCGACCCGGCCTAGATTGCCTTGAGCGACCCGGCCTAGATTTAACACGCGACCACCCGCCTCGAACTAACGCGCGTCCACCCGCCACCGCCGCCTGGAACAAGCTGCTTTCGGCGCGCATTCATTCACTGCCGGTGGGGGCTGCCCCCACCGGCAGTGAATGAATGCGCGCCTGTGCGACCCGGCCTAGATTTAACACGCGACCACCCGCCGGCCGTCTCGAACTAACGCGCGTCCGCCCCCGCCGCCGCCTGGAACAAGCGCCCACCCGCCTGCGGCCTAGATTTAACACGCGACCAATCAGGAAGCGGCCGGGCGCAGGGATAGGACGGACTCCTCTCAGCTGCAGCCTATTCAGAGTCGGGAAACTTTATTGGTTGTAAAATTTTTTCTGGATAACCCGCCCACGTTTATACCCCGCGGGGGGCATGCGGGGTAGGTAAAAACGCACATTACCCGCGGGTTATATGCGTGGAAATACGGTAGTTGCACTTGGAAAAAGTACAGAAAAGGGCGACCAAAACAATAAAGGGCATGGAACGGCTCCCCTATGATGAAAGACTAAAGAGGTTAGGGCTGTTCAGCTTGCAGAAGAGACAGCTGAGGGGGATATGACAGAGGTCTACAAAATCATGAAAGAACTTGAATGGGCAAATGTGAAATGGTTATTTTCTCTTTCGAATAATACAACTTGGGGGGGGGGGGGGGGTGTCATTCCATGAAGTTAGCATGTAGCACATTTAAATCAAATCAGAGAAAATTCTTTTTCACTCATTGCAAAATTAAGCTCTGGAATTCATTGCCAGAGGATGTGGTGCTAGTGTAGCTGGTTTTAAAAAAGTTTGGATAAATTCCTGAAGAGAAGTCCATAAACTGCTATTAATCTATAGGGAATAGCCACTGCTTATTGCTGGCATTAGTTGCATTTAATATGTGTCCTTGCCAGGTACTTGTGACTTGGATTAGCCGCTGTTAGAGACAGGATACTGGGCTTTATGGACCTTTGGTCTATCCCAGTATGGCATATCTTATGTTCTTATGATTTTTCTAGAAAGAAAGATACCAGGTCAGGATCAGCAGTGGTCACCACCTTCCAATCCAGTAATTTGCTGCAGCACAAAAAGGTTCCATGTAGTAACCTGGTGAAAATAAGCACTGTGTATGTTAAATACTTTAACAATATACAATAACTGTATATAACTGAACTGTATTCGATGGGGGGGAGAAAGCCTGATGTGCACGGAGCAGGAGAGAGACCTTGGGGTGATGGTGTCTAATGATCTGAAGTCGGCGAAACAATGTGACAAGGCGATAGCAAAAGCCAGAAGAATGCTGGGCTGCATAGAGAGAGGAATATCGAGTAAGAAAAGGGAAGTGATTATCCCCTTGTACAGGTCCTTGGTGAGGCCTCACCTGGAGTACTGTGTTCAGTTCTGGAGACCGTATCTCCAAAGAGACAGAGACAAGATGGAGGCGGTCCAGAGAAGAACAACCAAAAAGGTGGAAGGTCTTCATCGAATGACCTATGAGGAGAGATTGAAGAATCTAAATATGTATACCCTGGAGGAAAGGAGGAGCAGAGGTGATATGATACAGACTTTCAGATACTTGAAAGGTTTTAATGATCCAAAGACAACAACAAACCTTTTCAGTTGGAAAAAAATCAACAGAACCAGAGGTCACGATTTGAAGCTCCAGGGAGGAAGACTCAGAACCAATGTCAGGAAGTATTTCTTCACGGAGAGGGTGGTGGATGCCTGGAATGCCCTTCCGGAGGAAGTGGTGAAGACCAGAACTGTGAAGGACTTCAAAGGGGCGTGGGATAAACACTGTGGATCCATAAAGTCTAGAGGATGTGAATGAAGAGTGGGTGACTTTCGGGTATGACGGCTACTGCCTGGAGATAATACCCTTATTCAATATACATACACACGGTTAATGCAACTCCAACATTGCTCTAAGCTTCAATGGCAAGAGGAAATGTGGAAAAAAGGATTGCATTCACAAAAAGCGGGGAGTAGCTTGCTTGTTACGGTGGTTACTACCTCAAACCAAATAAGCCTGATACTTCACTTTCAATGCATATCCAGCATAACTCTCTGCTCCAACGGCAGGGGAGAAAGACCGATTCTTCACGCATATCCAGCATAGCTCTCTGCTTCAACGGCAGGGGAGAAAGATCAATACTCCACGCATATCAAGCATAGCTCTCTGCTTTAACGGCAGGGGGAATGAAGAAAAGTGGATCTATATACAGACAACCAACAAGGACTGAATTACATAGGGTAAACAAATAAGCATGGGTGTAGCTTGCTTATTGCGGTGGTTACTACCCTAACTAATTAAGCTAAATATTTCACTTAGATGCGGTTCGAACACTGCTCTCTGCATTAATGGTGGGGGTAGAAGGGAAATAGAACCAAAAGGTTATTAAGAACCAAGAGAAACAGATAAGTATGAGAAAAAAAATGCAAAGCGTGCTGGGCAGACTGGATGGGCCGTTTGGTCTTCTTCTGCTGTCATTTCTATGTTTCTATGTTTCTATAACTTTCAAGTCATGTGATATATGGTGAGAGCCCAAGGCTGCAAAATTGAAGACTCTAGTTTGGTTTGGCTATCCACCCTTCGTATGTCTTGGAGCAAGTTACGTAACCTCCCTGTGTTCAAATTGATTGCATATTGATAGTTCTTTGATAATGCCATTGTGTTCACCTGTTTTATAATCACTTTATCCCTTACACACGTGACAATGCCGTAATGCATGCAATAAATACCACATCGCAAAATGCGTATGCAAATTTAAAATTAGTATTTGAGTGGGAGGAGTTTGAGTGGAGTAAATGGAAATGAAGGTTGGTTGGCGTGGTGTGTGATAGAGTAATGCACAGCAATGCTGGTTTTAATGCTGGAAATAACTGCACCTCTTTTCTGTTGGTTATGCTTGTTTTAGCTGTGTGTTACTGGCTGAAAGGCTTTTTATTGTGAGTGCTGTTTGGGGGGAGGGGAGAGGGGAGAGGAAAGAGGAGGGGAGGGAGAGCAAGAGATCCCCTCTGGGGGCTGATATGTCAGCTATTTATACCACTGCAAGAGGGGGCATTATGAACTTGGGTTGAGTTTTAGGGGTCAGTTTTACGTGCACAGACATAGCTACGAACAGCACAGTTGCCATCAGTGAAGATTTTATGTGATTTGGAATGATGCATGGTAAAAGAAGAGTACGTTTGGACCATATACTCTCTACTTAGCATGATTGCAGCTATGAGGGAGTAGATTGTACAAATTTACTCTTCTTTTACCTTGCATCACTCCAAATCACATAAAATCTTCACTGCTGGCAACTGTGCTGTTCGTACCTATGATTGTGCATGTAAAACTGCCCCCAAACTCCACCCACCCCCACAAACCTCACCCTGAGTTACTAATGCCCCCTCTTACAGTGGTATAAATAGTTAACTGACATATGAGCCCCCCACAGAGGCTCTCTCTCTTGCCTTCTCTTTCTCTTCCCTCTCCCCTCCCAAAGCACCATTGCAATACAGAGGTACTCACTCTCTATAACTCAAAAAATACCAATATGATGCAGTAGCAGGGAAATTATCCTAAGTATGCCCATTTTTTTTAATCACAGGCACTATGTCCACGATATTTATAGCAATTTGATAAATCTAGGTCATGGCTTGGGATGACCAATTTTATAGGTCCTCAATCTGTTGACCAACTGATGACGTCGCACAACTATTGGCACCCTTTTGTAAAGAGATTTGGCATTGGTCCCCACAATCCAAAAATTGGCTAAAAGCAGCAAAAATCTGAAGTAGGAACTTTAGCCAGATTCCCCTGAAGCAGCAACAAGCAAAACATGGTGCTATATCGGGCTGGTGTCTTTATCAACTAAAGAAAGGGGAGTAAGTCTCTTTTTGTTATAATTGCACACACTTTAAAAAGATCAAAAAATAAGGAGTGCTGTGTTATAAGGGGCAGGAGATGCAATATAAACTGTTGAGTAGAATTTATCATAGCCCTGTTTTCTATGCTACATTCAGTAATGCTAATGATACTTGTTGGCGGGACTGTGGCTTCCCGGGTACTTTTTACCATTTGTGGTAGGGGTGCCCTGTTGTACAAAGGTTTTTAGAGTCGGGTGGCAGAACTTATTTCACGTATTTGTGGTCAGAAATTGCAGATGACGCAGCTGGATAAACCCCATATACCTGAGACCTGATATTTTCCCTTTTTGCAAGTTTGTTCCTGTTTTTTCTTTTGCATTTCCCTGTGGTCCCTGGCCAGAGGGGAGGAGCGAGAGGGCGTACTAAAGCCACGTCTTTGCAGCATATCTTTGCAGCTGGCTAAACCCCGTATACCTGAGACCTGATATTTTCCCTTTTTGCAGGTTTGTTCCTGTTTTTTCTTTTGTATGTTCCTGTGGTCCCTGGCTAGAGGGGAGGAGCTGGAGGGTATACTTAAAGCCGTGTCCTTGTGGCGCAACGCTGCCGCCGGCGCGACGCCTAAGCCACGCGTGCCCGAGGGGGATGTGCGGCTTTGCCCGGCTTAGCCTGGAATAGCTTGGAATAGCTTGAAAGAAAGTGGAACTTTATGTGAAACCAGCTGCCAGGAGACATTGGTTAATAGCAACGATTGATTTATTGCACTGTTAACTGCAGACACAACCCTGCTGTGAGTACTGTATTGTAAAATATTTAAACTGGTTTTGTTTTTGTCCACAAACTTATATATTTCCTCTTTGGGATGCCCCAAACAAAGAGGAAAGCTAAAGTGAAAGCTTCCTCTTCAACACCTAAAGTGGAATTTTATCAAACACAGACAGAGGAATGTTTTGCAGCAACTTCATCCGTAGCACCAGTTGAGGTCGTGGGGGGAGTCAGCCAGGAGTAGGTGCTGAGCCCCCAGACAAATGGAATATCACTTAGTTACACCTGAGCCTCCATCCGGTATGGGTGAAAGTGTGACTCCTGATGAGGAGTCCCTGATAAGAACTGTGTATACACCATTAGGTGACCAGAGGGGAGCTGAAAATCTACCTTGCTCCCTGGTGATCCCTAGTTTACAGGGCTCTAGGAACCAGAAATGGATGTCCCCTATACTTAAGGATGATATAAAAAAGGCTTCAATGGAGGTAGGAAAGGTGGAGATCCAAATGAGAACAAAAAGTGAAAGTTCAAATATAAAATCTCAAAAATTTACATTAGAAGAAATAGGTATAATGATAGTTTCTATGCAAACATCTATAAATAAATTAACATCTGAGGTCCATAATGTTCTGAATAAGAATGTGGAAATACAGAGTAAATTAGAACAACTGGATAGAACAACAATTGTATTAGAAGGGAAAACTATTGAGTTAGAGAAAGTACAGGGTAACTTATTGAAATCAGAAAAAATGCAAGCAGATAAATTGGAGATGCTGGAAAATCAAGTTAGGAATCTTAATTTAAGAATATTAAATTTCCCTAAGACCAAACTTGCATCTCCATTGGATCTATTCAAAAGTTATCTAATAAATATACTGAAATTTTCAGAGAACACATTACCTGTTATGTCAAAAACTTATTATGTTCCTCAATCACAACAAATAGAAACACAGAGTCAAGGTAGAATGCCTGAAGCTGATAATCTTACTCAATTTCTGGAGAGTTAATTTGACATGAATGTAGAAAATAGAGCTACTTTAATAGTGCAATTTGCCTTTCAGTCAGAAAGGGATTCAGTATTGAAAATGTTCTTCAGATATATTGTCCATAGAAATTTATATTCTTATATCAGGATATTTCCTGATATTGCCCGCTCAACACACTTGAGAAGAAAGAAATGTATATCTATGAGACAAGAAGTCATTGGTAGAGGGGCACAATTTCTTTTAAGGTTCCCCTGTCATTGCTTGATTATACATCAGGAAGCAAAATATTTGTTCAATTCACCGGAACAACTTAGATCTTATTTGGACTCCCATTCCTAGTACCTCCATTGACTGGAAAACATTTTTGGGATGGTTGTAACAGTGATTTTCAAAGACTTAATTTCCTTCTTTGTTAACTGCTTCATTTAGATTGCTGTTAAACTTTAATTGGTATCCGTTTTCCTATGATATATTTGGTTAATTGAAAATAACAGAAATAATAATATATATGAATAAGCTGCAATTGAAGAAATTTCTTATTCTGTAAGAGTTGACCTTTATTAAGATGTTAAATGCTATAAAAAAGAAAAGAAATTGTAGCTGGACCCCGCCCTTCTTTTGTTAGGACGATGGCCCACGAGATGGGAGATGAGGGGCTGCAGGAAGCTGGTGGGACATATGCTCCCCGCTGCATGCCTAACAGTGACCCATCAATAGAAGAGTTCTCCCACTATCTCCTGTTGGGAATCTAAGTTACTAGACATGGAAAAGTTAACTCTCTCTTTGCAAAACCAGCGAGAGAAATATCAAGCTATGTGGGGGTTATATTGGAAATGGAGGGAGGACTTTGTAATTGAGCTGTTCATGGGAATTCTTGGATATTGCGCGCTGTGGCTATTTTACTTTTCTGTATTGACCTCAATGTTACCTGTGACATGTTGGTTATCTTTTTTGATATCATATACTGTATAGTTTGGGAAAACTGTTTATAAATAAATAAAATTTAAAAAAAACGAGTTCTCTCTGTTTAGTTTAGGCCACCGTTCTACTTTATTTAGATGACACCATCCTCCCAGTGCCTCTTTAAGGATCTCCCCCATCCTAACAAAATTCGTACTCATGAAATGCAAGTCTTTGACCTTTGTGTCATCACCCCTCCCCCACTATATTAAACCACTCTGGACCAACCTGAATACTGGAAACACTTTGCTACTGATCCAATATCATACTCTCCCTGGTGGGTTCTGTTACCAGTTTCCTGCGCACTGCCCCCTGTAGAGAGAGTTTAAGGATGCTCCAGTGAAGTCCTCCATGATCTTCCACTTGTGAAATCATGTTCTCCAGAATCCTGTAGCCCACTGAGAAATGAATTTTTATTACTCTGTCTTTCAGCAGTGTTTCTATTACTTTGCTCACTAGTGATTTGCAAACTAATAGATTTGTTGTTTCCTTTTCGCATCGGCTCTTCTTCTGTTTCTTGGAATTTCCTCTGTTTCCAGTGACAACAAGTTGAAAAAAATATCAGAGAGCTACAGTCAGTACCGCCTTCAGTATTACGGCACGTTCTGCGTTGCTTTGTGTGTTTACAGTTGTGACAGTATGGTGAATGCTGCCTCCTAAGCCAATGGTTCATCCCATAGTCTTTTATGTCCTTGGTTTTTGCCTTTGCCTCTTCATGCTGGGTACATCTAGGAGCACCAAAGAAATGGTAAATTATAGTAGGTCTGTTGCGCTCTCTTTCTAATGTGACTGAAGAAAAGTAATTAAATAGTAAATTTGATTTCTTCTGATCCCCCTGTTCGTATTTGGGAGATGTTCAGCGTGGGCATAACTCAAAATAAGGTATTAGGGGTAAGAGGCCATCATATATACTGCATCAATGCCACTTCTCTTTCAACAAACTATGCCACAAAGGATAGCTCATCCATACACAGAAAAAGCCTTGTTTTTGCCTCAGGGCATTCAGATTCTTGTTCCAGGCTGAAATATCTTCAGACCAGAGAATTCCCATAACTGCACAGATCCCTTTATCCTCAATAGGAACAATTTTGACATGTTGTGTATTTTATTTTCTTCTCATGGTAAAATTTGCAAAGCTACCTAAAAAGAAGTGGTTCAAGAGAAATTTGCTAGAGATTTCAGGAAAAATCTTCAAAACTGCATCAAATTTGAATTCTGTTTGAGAAATTGATCAGAAGGTATACCGCCACATCTGCTAGCCAGTCCCATTGATTCAAAAGTTTGACAGATGTTGCCAGCAGATATTGTAAAACAGAGATTATAAATGATCAGCCTCTAGGAATTATTTGTGGTGTTTAGTGAGAGGCAGGAGGTCACAGAGACTTTAGAGCGAGAGAAATAATGAAAGTCTGCATATTTATTTAATTTATTTATTTAGGGTTTTTATATACCGACATTCTCAATAAAAATATCAAATCAGGTCGGTTTCCATAGAACAAAACTGTCGCTGGTAAGGCGTTACATTAAACATTAAACAGAGTTTTGAACACAAGAACGTATATATATATATATATATATATATATATAGTGGCGAGGGATTGTTTTATTCTTTATATGTGAATATGTTGCGGGTGAGGCGGTTTGTGGGATTTGTATTGCATTGAATGGGGGGGGGGCTAATTTAGTTGAAAAATAGAACAAGGAGGCGTGCCAGCAGTTATGAGATGGAGGAGGCATAATGGCAACAATTTCACCTCACTTGCCACAGCTCTGCCACCTGCAGTCATTACTAGATTCACTACCAACAGCATCTGCAGCAGCTGCTGCATGTTGTTGAGAATGGAGGTTAACATGAGTTGTTCCCCAACAGTAGCTAGAAAGGTTATAAAAGAAGGAGAAAGAGATGGAAGGAGAACGAGGAGGAGGAGAAGGAAACTGAGAGCGAGGAAGAGGAAAAGGAGAAAAACTCTTTGGAGCCTAGTGGAGAAGTTATACCTTTTTAATTCAAATTTTATAGGTAATGTTCCATGTAAAGGCTCTGCCTACCTGTTTTGAGTTTAATTGTACACCGATACGATGTGCAAACGGTTGTCGGTATATAAAAAATGTTAAATAAATAATAAAGAAATAAAATAAATAAGAGCCAGTTCCATAGCTACCACTGTTTGTCATTAAAAGATCCTGGGCATGGCACCATTTTAAGATGCCACCATACAGCAGCATAAAGAGTTTTATTGTGATGCAATGTGAAAAAGCATGATGTTGTCTGTCAGGGAAAGGAGGGAATGCACCTAGGAACAATGGTCCTGACAACCCACGTTAGGGTTCATCACCCTAAGCTTATGGCTTGGCCCATCAATGGTGGGGGATGAGCTCTCTGGAAGGAGCTGGTGAAGGTAGAGCCCATGGCATTGCTATTCTTCTACTTCCTGGCACAACATCCTCTTCTGCTTTACTTAGAGCAGGGATCCTCAATCCAGTTCTTGGGACACACTTAGCCAGTCAGGTTTTCAAGATATCCACAATGAATATGCATGAGATAGATTTGCAAACATTGCTTTATTAGCTAGGTGTGTCCTGAAGACCAGGTTGAGAACCTCTGACCTAGAGTCAGTAATAGTGGTGGAGGTACAAGACATACTTCTGCAGCAGAAGACTGCATCGCTTCGCTTCAAACTCACATAACAGTTCTAGCCTTGGAAGGCACACATTTTCTTCTCTCCAATTTATTTTTATTGTATTAAATATAGCCAATGAAAGAGCCACTGGTTTTCATCTCTGCTCAGTCAAATAAAACTGCAGTCAGAACATTCACCCGGCCTCACCATCCTGTTGCTATTTTAATACCATCTGTTCCTGAGAATCAAATCAAGAAAGATGTAATGAAGTGCAGCCTGCTCATTGAAGATAATGCAATACATTTATCCAGGGGACAAACCTTTTCAGTAATATTTAATTACATTGCAGTTCTACTCTCACTAACGCTGCAGTATAATGCCTATGATGTACTGAAATATTTTTCTCTGGCATAGCAATACACTGAGAAGAAGGCAGAACTTTTACTACTTAAAAGAAAATAATGGAACTTCTCGCCTTGTTATTGTAAAGCCGCTTTTACTCGGGGTCACCTTCAGAGACTGCAGAGTAATGTGAGTGCCACTGCTGCAGCTCCAGGAACAGGCAAACTCCACCAGGGATCATCAACTGGGGACCAGACTCTCTCTGGGAGGCCCAAGGGAAGACATAGCGGGTTCAAAAAAAATGAATTTTATTGTAAACCCAACACAAACAGAATTTTTCAGGCCAAAAAAATCTTCAAGTAGGCAACTTTGATGCAGTCCAAAAATAAACACACTCAGAAATCTTCACTTTCAAATCAGCTTCTTGGAAGATAATAAATCCAGTATTCAATAGGGATGTGAATCGTTTTTCAACGATTAAAATTATCGTCCGATAATGTTAATATCGTCTTAAATCGTTATAGAACACGATACAATAGAAATTCTAACGATTTATCGTTAAAAATCGTTAAATCGTGTTAGTGCGCACTAACGGGAGTTAGTGCGCACTAACTGAAAATGATACAAATAAACACTTTCCAGGTCACTGAAGGTCAGTTAGGAATGAATATGTGTTCCTATTGGCTGGCTGCCCTCTTATCTATTGATGTTACCAAGG